>NC_142932.1:43573721-43611221 GCF_046866305.1 Octopus bimaculoides | reverse complement strand
TACAGTGATTGTTTATATATATGTATATATATATATATATGCATACATGCATGTATGTATATATATATATGTGTGTATATACATACATACATATATATAAATAAAAGTCATTAGAAGAATCAATTTAATAGATGGAGTCCAATAAATCTCATCAAATAAATGGAACAGGTTTTGATGCTAATATGGATTATTTATTTAATTTCACCATACAGCTGTTTCTGTTGCAAACGACCATATTTCAGGTATACAATTGAAAAATAGGTATTTCAACAAGAGTAATACACATTATATTATGTCATTTGGAACTCATCAGTGGATAATAATTGAATATTTTAATATTTAAAATTAGTACATTTAGTTTTTTTCTTTGTGACAATTTTATATATATATAATGATGACTGCCATGAGGCAGGAAAGTATACTAGTCCTTATATATTTAATACTCAATATTTCATATATTCAATAAAACAGTCAATACTTCATTTCATTTTACCATTTATATTATATATTCCATATTCTATATCCCACATTAATTTTATAAGAGTATAAATAAAACATAAAAAACAGAAAGAGTTGGAACACTTTTAAATAATATATTCCCCTATACACGATCATACAAAACCCTTTTTTATATTTTTTTATTTTTATTCATATATATATATATATATATATATATATATATATGAAGAAATAGCATGATGGAATTTATTTAACTATAGGAAAATCAAATATCACAGCAAATTCTTTTGTAACTTAAAGTATGTTAAGATAAATTATTTTATTATGTTTAATAATAAATAAATTACTTACATGTCTGCATTAATACAAATGATGCTTTAAAGCAATGCAGAAATGAATCTACATCCTCAGGTGAAAGAAAAATATTTGTTTAAATCAAAGATTTTTCTTTCATCGTACTGTTTCTCTTGTCATTTATATATTTATACACTCTTTCTTGTTTTTCTCTTGTATTGTAATATAAATTCTATGTTTTTAGAATGATACATTAAGGATCTTTCTCTATGAGTACTACCAGATTTCTTGAATCTATATATTGCAACTTATATTTGCATATATGTATGTGTGTGCACGTGTATGTGTGTGCATGCATGTATGTGTTTATATATCTATGTGTGTGTGTGTGTGTGTGTAATAATCATCATCATTTAACATGTTTTCCATGCTGCAATGGGTTGAGCAGTTCAACAAAAACTGGCAAGTCAGAAGGACTGAACCAAACTCTGTTGACTGCTTTGGCACGGTTGTTTTTGTTGCTAAACATCCTTCCTTAATGCCAACCACTCTATGCAGTGTAGTAGGTGGTCTTGACATGGCACCAGGAGCAGTGAGGTCACCAAGTAACCGGCAAGACACGACCTCTCAACTGAGGAACAGGAAAATTTGTCTTGCAGTAGAGAAGAAATGTGACTGTCTCAAGTGGAGAGAGACAGAGAGAAGGGAGGAGAGAATAGATAGATAGATAGATAGATAGATAGACAGACAGACAGACAGACTGGAATTGCATTGATCCAGGTTATTAACTCCAATATATATTTGGCTAGCTGGGTACTCAGTGGGAAATCCAATCTAAGCTATAGAAACCATGCCAAAACTGATACTGAATCTCAAGACAACCCTATTGCTTGCTAAATGATGTCAACCCATCCAGCCCATGCCAGCATGGAAACTGGGTGCTAAATACATTATTTACATTTGACGGATATTTGTCCTCATTTTGTTTCTTGTTAACACAACGTTTCAGCTGATATACCCTCCAGCCTTCATCAGGTGTCTTGGGGAAATTTCGAACCTGGGTTCTCATTCCTAAGGTCGATGTTATTATTATTATTATTATTATTATTCAGGTCACTGCTTGGAATCAAACTTGGAATCTTGGGGTTAGATTCCCAAGATTCTGATTTCGATTCCAAGCAATGACCCGAATAATAATAATGTAATAATAATAATAATGATAACAACAACATCGTAAAATACCTTAGGAATGAGAACCCAGGTTCAAAATTTCCCCAATACACTTGTTGAAGTCTGGAGGGTATATCAGCCAAAACGTTGTGTTAACAACAAACAAGGTGAGGACAAATATCCGTCAAATGTAAATAATGTAAATAATGTACATAATTCTTCATCTCTTAAATATAGAACTGAATGCTAAATATTGATGATGATGAAGATTCACAGTCAGTAGAGCAAGTGGCACAATTTTAACTTGTTAAATGATATTAGGAGCTCTGTAAATACAATTTCAAAACAACACTTGCAGCACATGTAATGTGGTGTAAAAATAGGATAAATGAAAATGAATAAATAATCATTTATTCAATTCATGCTACATGCATTTCAGTAGCATGGTAATTTGCATACGATGTATTACATATTATGATGTGAGATAACATAATTTTCATTACATAATATACTTGATGATGCCTGAAGAGATGGTTGGTTATAAAGTGTATCAGGTAATGAAAATTATGTAGTCTCACAACATTTATTCTGTAATATGTTGTATGTAAATAAAATACTTTGTTTAACTCTATTCAATCTACCTTGGCAAGCAAAAGTGACATGGCAAAATAAATCTCAACAACTAGTAAAAATGACATTCACAATAGACACCAACGATCATTGTATCAATTCAACAAATTTCTTCCATTTTCATGTAATAGGAATGTTTTATCATTTTTATGCTGAACAAATTGCATTTCATTAAAATCTCCAATTTGTAAATTTGTAACAGGGTTGAGTAATATATATATATATATATATATATATATATATATATATATATATATATATATATACAGAGAGAGAGAGAGAAAGCATTATCACTTAAGAAGAAGAGTTAAACTCTTCTTCTTAAGCTATAAAAATAACGATACAAATTCAATGCTATTTTTATGTTCACCTATATCCTTACAAATACACTGACATTAACATCTTTATGTTTGTTGCTAAAAGTTCAGTTAAACTTTCCTATTCTTTTTGCATAAGAAATATATTACACTGACTCTTGTACTAATCAACATACCATTACAGAATATGAATAACTCAATATCATATTGGTTAACAAACTCTCCAGTTGTCAAGCTGTCTGATTCCTTAGTATTTATTTTTGTATAAAAAATTTTAATGGGTAATAATATACCAAACCAGCTTGCAATGTTTAATTAAATATATATCTTTCACCGACTGAAAAGCAATTTGCTTGTCATGTTTACATAAAATTAAGTTGGTTTTTAGACTAAGAAATATGATGGCTCATTTCTGTTATGTAAATAACTATTTAGGTTCATGAAAAATATGACATGATAGCAAGTCAATGTTAAAGAAATCAATCCTTTGTAAAGATCATCATTATCATCATCATCATCATTTTGGGTCCACTTTCCATACTTGCAAAAATTGGACAGATCATCACAGTTCAAGTCAGTTCTTGAACTAAATTGTGAAAAACCTGTTCAACCCATGCAAGCATGCTCTTCAGTTTTTTGCATAAAGTGATTGTTCAAAAGGTGCTTTTCCTTTGCAGTGTTTATTCACCCTAGCTATTGACAATAGACACTAACTTTATGCTATAAGTCTCAGGAATTTAATTGTGAGTCAGCTTATTTGTCTTAAATAACCAACATTAACATTTAAGTTTCCATTTATAATACTTACAATACTTATGTAAAGGTGCATGGCTAAGTGGTTAGAGAATAAGGCTCATAATCATTAGGCAGTGAGTTCGATTTCTGGACTGGGCTGTGTGTTGTGTTTTTAAGCAAGATACTTTATTTCATGTTGCTCCAGTTCACTCAGTTGTAGAAATTACTTGTGACATCACTGGTGCCCAGCTGTATTGGCCTTTACCTTTCCCTTGGATAACATCGATGGCATGGAGAGGGGAGGCTTGTATGCACGGGCGACTGCTGGTCTTTCATAAACAACCTTGACCAGACTTGTGCCTTGGAGGGGAATTTTCTAGGTGCAATTTCATGGTCATTCATGGCTGAAGGAGATCTTGCCCCTTTTTTATCCTATAATATTTACATTTCATCGAAGTCATTACATTATTCAGAAGTACTGCATCATATTGAAGTATTAGTAAGGCCATGCAAAAGTTTATTCACTCTCACTCATTATTTCTAGATTGGTAGGTCATGTGGCACTCACTTTAATAATTGAGGTCTTTTATTTTAAACTGCTTCCTAATCTTAATAAGTGATGGAAGATAGAAAATTGAGTTACTGTGCAAATACTGCTGCATTTAGAAAAGAAACTTACTGAAATGTGGTTTGCTGCAAATGCAGCAGTACACTACATCAGGAGGGCCTCAAAAGACTTGAGGTTCTGTCTTCCTTAACCCTCTATGATCTCAAGCTAATTAATTATCAACCTAATAAAGGAACTTGTACCTTGATACTTCACCTCTTAAAAATAATCCATTCTTTCAGAAATTATATCCCATTATCTTAAAAAAATGGTAAGACACATTGGATAATGTGTCCTCCCTGAATACACTGCAGATTTATCTTGGCTAGAGGTCTTTTGATCATTTGTTCTGCTTGATTGGAGCTAATCTAGAGCTAAAAAATAATAGCAACAACCATCAACTAATTATAACAAAACAACCTGTTGCTGATTTTTCTTTCAATATATTCTAGTTTTATTTGGTCAACTTTTCCTGATAGAATATATTTACAAAACATTCTTAGTACACACCTTGAGTTTTTTTATAGGATTATTTCTACTCTCACCGGTTTAGAAATTGGAAAGCATTATTCTTTGGGTGTATTCCCTTAGCAGGCATTTCAATGAGTTAAACATTTTTTACAGAATCAATACTGTTTAGTAACCCAGTGTTCAATTATGGTTTTAAAACTAGTTTAAATGCCTGAACAGCAACTACCTTGACTTAATTACTGGTATCAGTAAAGCAACTGAATGAGGGTGTTTTCATATATTTTTGGCTACATTTCTAAAATTTACATTAACATTGTGTAAATAATTACAGTTTAATCATGCTGTTATATAAGAAATATGTACTCTTAAATAATGATTACTGCCCCTGGAAAACAAGTGGATACAATGTATATCTACTTACTGTTGTTACTAAGGTTTTTAAGGATTGTTGAAAGATGTTTAGAATTAATGTGACTGTACTACATATTGCAGTATGGTTGAATGTTTAAGAAGCTTTTTCACTTACAGCACTCCAGGTTCAATCCTATTGTGGGACATTTTGGGCACGTGACTTTTATCATAACCTTAGACTAGACCATGCTTTGTGAGGGAACTGGTTCACAGAAACTGTATGGAGGGCTCCTTTCAGCGGATGTCCTGTAATTCAAGGGCCTATCCTTGTCACACACAGTATCATGCTGACTCTGCCTAAGGACTATGTCAAGGGTATACATGTCTGTGGAATACTCAACCACCTTGATTCAATAAGTTTGACAGCTACCTCACTTGCTCAACAGAAAACTCATAGTTAGACATTTTGACTGACATCCATTTATTTTATTGTATTTTATTTTATTAGCATAGCTGCTAAAATGATCATGTGACATTATAGAAAAATTACCAAAATGTCTGTAAAATATGGTCACAAGTTGTTTATTGTTTTGTAGACTGTTTTAATTTATTTATATACTTATTTGATTATTTTATGTGTTTGCTTTTTTTTTTGTTGTTGGTCAGTTTACTTGGAATGGTTGATGTATAAAGATATTTGAATTAACTTTACATTAATACTTGATTAAAACGTCTTGTGACGAATAACTAATTAAAATTGCATAACCAATCTGAGGTGGGCAGGGAGTGGAGTGGAGATTTAAAAATTGAAGAAAAAAAACAACAGCTTAAAAATATAAACAAAAATGACCATTAGAGTTTAGTCATATTTCAATTATGTTTGTTATGTTTGTATTTTTCATTGTTTTTTATTTTGTTGTTGACAGTGGTGATTGTGGTGGTGGTGGTGGTGGTGATGGTGGTGAGGAAAATGCTGATAGTGGTGGTGGTGGTGGTGTTGGTTGTGTTTTGCATGTATTTGTTGTCACTTGGTATGTATGTGCATGTATGTGCATCCATCTGTGTGTGTGTGTGTGTGTGTGTGTGTGTGTGGTCATATGTTGTTTCTGTTTTACTATTGCACACATGCATTTGTATAGAGTTGTACATATATGTTTATTTAGATGGTGAGTTTAAGTGGCTTCTTATGTGTACGCATGTGTATGTGTATGAAATTGTATGGAAGGAATGGGCACACAGTTATTTGTATATATGTGTGAGTGGACAAAACATATGGTTATATTTGGATTTGCGTGTTCATGTGCAGAGATAGAATGCACGGTTTATGTGTATGTATACATATGGGTCGAGAGAGTGTCTGCTTATGTGCATATGTATGCGTGTAAAGGATGTAAGGTTAAATGTATGTTTCTATGTTTGAGGACAATGTATTGGAGCATTGGTATGTGTGTGTTTATGGAGAATGCTTGTGTTGTGTGTGTTTCATATTAGGAGTTTGTGTGGTTGGTTTCATGTGATTTTGGTTGGGTTCTGTCAGTGGGTGTTTATTTCTTTTATTCCTAATGTATATTTGAGTGTGATTGCAATTTTATAAGTTTGTTGTGAGCGTGTGTGAATATGTGCATGTATTTACAAGATTGCACACACACACACACACACACACACACACACACACACACACACACACACACACACATGCATACACACGCACATGCATACATTTCTCTGTGTGTCTGGTTTTGTCTTTTCAATGTAATGTCTTTTTGTTTCTTCTGCTATAATTTGCTGGTGACGTTCTTTCAAAGTCTTGTATTACAGTAAAGTATTATATGTATGTATATATGTATATATATATATATGTGTGTGTGTGAGTGTGTACATATATATATATATATATATATATATATATATATGGGGTGTTTGTGTCTATTTAGTTATTTCCCCTTGTAAATTTGAGATGGTGATTAACAACTTGTGAAATTAGTTAAGATTTATAACCAGTATAATTGCTTCTGAAAACCACCTAAATAAAGTACTAAAATAAAAAGCTATATATATGTGTGTGTGTGTGTGTGTGTGTGTGTGTGTGTGTGTGTGTGTGTGTGTGTGTGTGTGTGTGTGTGTGTGTAAAATACAGAAAGAAAACTCATTGTAGCTTGTGTATACAGCTGTATTTACAGGTTTCTGCAAATGTGTATATATGATTGTATATAGATGTTTGCCTATGTGTATCTTTTAAAATTTCCATAGTTTGTTTAATGACTTCTCAAATGGGACCCCGCCCACTTCCACGATTTTGTTGCCATTGTTGTTGTTGTTGTTGTTGTTGCTGTTCGTATTCTTGTTCTCTTCTTCTTTTATAATCCCTTTCCTGTTCTCTTTTAGCCACAATTTATTTCCCTTCTCTCTTACTCTACTAACATCTTTCTTTTACTCTCTCTCTCTCATTCAGATATATATACACACACACCATACACACACACACACACACACACATAAATAAAAAGAGAGCATGGAAAAGTGGACACAAAATAATGACAATAACGATGAATCTGTATGTGTGTGTTCATATATATATATATATATATATATATATATATATATATATATACACACACTCTCACACACACACAAATAAATGTGTATAAGTGGCCACATTTATTTGTAGCTCTCTCTCTTTCTCTCTCTGCATAATGCTCACTCCCTCACTGTTTATTGCATCATCCTTCTGCTCCATTCCTACGTTATCATTTCCTTGTCTTCTGTCCTACCTCATCTACTGCTCTGTTACTCGTGTTCAGTATTCAGTTAAATTGATGATAAATACCAAATAAATATAATCACCATAAAAGTGATTAATAAAAAGTTGTTTTGTTTGTGATTTTAAATTGACTCATGACTAAAATATCTTTACAACAAAGTTTCTTTGGTTGTTTTGTTAGCTAAGCTTTTGTTTTGCCCTGTTTATTTATTTATTTATTTATTTTATGGTGTTGTATCATTTCATTCATTGTTTGTGTGTATATCCCTCTACATACATACACACACACACACACAGATATGTATATATATATATGTGCGTATATATATATATATATATATATATATATATATATATACACACACACGTGTGTGTATGTGTTACACTTGAATTTTTAATTTTTTAAATGAATATAAAAAAACTATTATCATTACATTAAAAATATTGTAAAAATTATATAAAAAAGAAAGCAAAGAGTAAGCAAAAATAATAAGTGAAAAGGAAATTAATGGAAATAATTTAAAAAAGAAAGTAAAAAGAAATATTTTTTGATAAAATTTCTATATAAAAATATTAATATTTCTTAATAAATTTTTTAACAAAACTATAAAAAAAGAAGCAAAAATTTAAACTATGGTGAATAATGTAAATAAATAAATAAATAAAATCTAGAGTAAATTTTCCCCTATTTTTAATAAATTAATAACAATAAATCCCATTTTGTTTTTAAACAGACTCTTTGGCTCACTAAAATACCAAGTAAATTTGTACAATATAATACAGTCTTAAAAGATAATTTTTTTATTTTTCATATTTTAAATGGATGAATCACACTATTTATGTGTACATGTGTGTATTTATTTGCTATGAATTTATTTAAATTTGTACAAATTGATGTAATTTCATTGGCAGTTTTCTTTGATGCATACAGAATTGAAAAGATGACCCAACATCTGGTCAGAAAGTTTAAAATTAAGTTGTTTTTTACCCAAGACTCATAAGTCTTTCTTTCTCCATAATGATGTATCAAAATTGACCCTTCAAGCCTTACCATTGTAGCTGAGATTTTAAGTGTGTTTCTACACTTTTTCAAGGGCTTTTTCAGCAATTATTCTCTCTGCAATAAGAAAGCAACATATGACAAATGAATGCTTTTATGGAGACCTGCCAAAAGTTAGCGAGAAGATCAGGCAAAGGTGGCTATGACTATCTGGTCACTACTTGCACCAGCCTGAACAGGAAGCATCCAAATTTGTCTTGTGGAACCCACGTCATGTTGATATAAGAAAAGGAAAGTGTTGTCACACATACATTGACAACTTGATTGCAGACACTGGCCTGGGATGTATGCAGGACCTGGAGGCAGTGATGATGGACCGAGAAGTGTGGCATATAGACTTTGTTGCTGCAGCTCATGTTGAAACCTGGCCATATAATAAATATAATAAATAAGATGTACATAAAGAAATACTTAAGTGAAGTTGTTGTTGAAAATGTGTTCTGTTAACCATTATGCTACCAGCCTACATGAGACCACCACTGGTTCAATAAAATAAAGCCTCTTGTTTTAAAGTCATCATCACCATCATTATCATTTAATGTCCAACTTCCATGCTGGCATGTGTTGGATAGTTCAACAGGTTCTGACAAATCAAAGGACAGTTTTAGCGTGATTTCTATGCTTGGATGCTCTTCCTAATGTCAAGCATGCTACATAGTATACTGAGTGCTCTCTTTCATGGCATCAGCTCTAGTGAGGTCACCATGTAACTTGCAAGACGAAAAAAAAACAAATGCTGCTCTCCTGCTGACTGAGTGTTGTGGAGAGAGAGAGAGAGGTAGCTTTTGTTTTTAATGTCAATCTAATGAAAACATTATATGAATATAATTACAAATTCAGGGAGATTAGCAAAATAACTTAAAATCTTTAAATTCTTGATTATATTTAGTATTAATTGAAGCACATGGAGTAGTGCATTTCCTAAGAAATATAGCCACAAAAGGGCCAAACTGTTATGTCTTGGACATCTTGACATATATGCCAGCTGTTTCATCACTACAGCATGTATTCGTTTGTGGCTTCTTGCAGCTAATGTCATAATGAACAAAAATTATTTCATTAATTTTTAACATATTTTCATCTTCCATTTCATCAAAAGTGTAGAAACCTTTGTATATCATTTTATTCAGTAAGCATTCAGAATTCTCTGTCAAGAGTTAAGATAATTTCACCAATGTTGGAAATATATGTTTTTATACAACAGCAATTGAATTTAGAGACTTCATTAATTATTTATTTTAACGAGAGATGTAATCACACCAGAAGGAGAAGGATAACAATCAAGTGAAAATAATATTTTCATTATCTGAAGTAACTAATATATTCCTTGCCTTCTCTTCATGCTCACTTTCCCTCCTCTTTTCACTTCACTGTGTCCCAGTCAATTTTTCTCGCCCCTCCTTATTTCTTCTGTTCCTCTGCCTCTCTCTCTTTTGTGCCTGTGAAATCTTGTATCCCTACCATAAGGCTTTACTTCCATACACGCCAGCTTAATTTAATTCATCTTTAGTCAAAAGACACCTGTTGTTATGTCCTGTTATTTGTATTTGTGTAACATTCTCGGTTTTTTTTTTTCCATCCTTGTTTTTGTGTACATTCGCGGCTTCCTTCCAAGGAATCTAATGCTCTTAGCTTAGTTTTCCTTTGGGGCTGGCCATATTGGAGCAATCTCGAGTATAACCAGCTGAAATTGCAAAGATAATCTGGAACTCAACTGAAGGAAGAAAACTCCGAATGAGCCGTCCTTGTTTTCTTTGTGTCGTCTATCTGGATGTTTTGTTGACCCTTTTTGGTATCACTTAACTGTCTGGATGTTTTGCGTTCTTGTCCCATTTTGTATTTTTTATATATATATATAATATAGTGATGCCACGACCGAAAATACAGTTGGCATTATATGCCTATCTCCCGGGCTAGGTTTTGAACCCGTACTCTGGTCAGTTGGGGAGAATGGTATTTCCTTTGTCTTGTCGGCAACCACAGCTATTTTTAGCATAGCTGCCCCTTTCCGGTCAGCGAAAGTTCAAAAACGGCAGGATAGGAATGTACCGACCGACCCATCTTGGCAGGGGGTAGGGTAGCACAAGGAGCTATGGTATTTGGGATGAATAGGAGAACAAGAATTGGCGGCAAAAGCAGTTAGCAGAGAATTTTGGCCAGTGGAGTTCTGGGAGCCAGCAGGGGCAGTCGAGCGGTAGCAGCTAGCCGAGGCAGTTGGGTTGCAGCAGCCAGCCGGAGCGGTTGGGAGACAGCAGTTTGCCCGTTGAGATGGGGCCAGTCGAGTGAGAAGAATAAGTCTGACGGATAAAGCTTGGTCAGCAGAAATGTATAGAGAGGGACAGAGAAATGAAGATGAAGGATTATAAGTCTGACGGATAAAGCTTGGTCAGCAGAAGGAAATGAACTTCGTTGTTGGTAAATGTGCTTTTATATTATTTTAGAGAAAAAAAGAACTCTGAGTTGTTAACTGTGTTGTTAAATGCTTCTAAAAGAAAGGAAAAGAAGCAGAAGAACTTTGTTGTCAAATGAAACTTGAGACACGAACTTTGCGATGTAAAAATGATTGGAAAGCTTATAATTGTTTGGAAACTTTGTCAACGTTATTGAACTGTCATGCCATGTATTGGAATTGTTATTATGTAATGCTCTATTCTAATGTTTTAAATGTATTCTGTGATGTTATGTACGACAAAAAGAAAAGGTTACCCAACGCATGGTCTTCGTGTTGTTTCTTCCTCCCCGTCCTATTTGCCTGTGTTGTTCTTCGTTACGTGCTCCAGCCGGGGCTTTATTATCGGTCAGGATTGTACCGACAGACGAATTTTGCTGGCTCACTGAGTGTTGAACGTTCGCGTGTGCGCGAGTCCCCCCTTCGGTGTTGAGGAGGTGCTTCGCGTGCGGGCGTTCGTAACAATATTGTATATTGGTGCAGGAATGATTCTATAAGAAGTTTGCTTTCTAACCACATGGTTTGGGGTTCAGTTCCAAAGCATGGCACTTGGAGCAATTATCTTCTATTGCCCTAGGCCAACCAAAGCCTTGTGAGTTGATTTGGTAGACAAAGACTAAAAGAAGCCCATCATGTGTGTGTGTGTGTGTGTGTGTGTGTGCGTGTGTGCATGCATGCGCATATGTGTGATATTGTTTTCTTGCCTGGACATCATGTTATAGTTGTAAATGAGTGTCACCATCATGCAAGTGGTGTCTTTCATTGCCAATCTTTTTATGAAAATATGTCTGATCACAAAAGAAATATTACTTTACTTGGAAACTGGTGAGGTTTGGTGACAGGAAGGGCATCCAGCTGTAGAAAATCTGGTTCAACAATTTCGATGTGATCTATGCAAACAAAGAAAAGAGGACACTAAATCGATGATGACGATGATGATTATGAAGAAGGAGAAGAAAGAGTATAATTAATACAGTAGAAGCAGATTAGAGGATATATTTTGAGGAGATTAAGTGGCAGATACTTTAAAGTGCAAGAGACAAAATGATGAGCCACCAAACAATTCCTATGTAGTTTTCATCACGTCAGTAAACCTGTTTCTCTTGTCTCCAATTAGTATGTGTATTGTCTACTCTTACAGATTGCAGTATAGGTACTTGACACCATGGTTTATCATCATGTTAACTCATTAGTGGTATTAATACAAGATTACAGTCTGTAATTTTAATAATTTCATTTCTCAGACTTATATGAATGTTTGAATTTTTCTATATCGAAATGTCAATACAAGTAAAATATCGGTTATTATTTACACACATTCAATAGTGCAACCATACTGAAATTACCCAGTCTGTTAAGGCATATATGAAAATCTTTAATTTGACAGTTTTTATCTTCTTCTTCTCCTCCTCCTCCCCCTCCCCCCTCCTCCTCCTCCCCCTCTCCTCCTCCTCCTCCTCCTCCTCTTCTTCTTCTTCTTCTTCCTCTTCTCCTTCTTCTTTTTCTATAAGTCACACATACAACCAATGTACACATTATACACACGTACCTAAAATCCCACCTGTACACACAACTAGTCACACTTATGGAAATTAAAGGCTAATATGTGATTAGTCTACACTTCCAAGCTACAATTAATATAACACCATGCAATGCACATATTTGCCTTTCTCAGTTGAATTCACAACTGAACTCATTAGTTCTTTATTTTTGTCCATTCCTACCAACAAACACAGAAAGAGACTATGCACACAATACACACACACACACACACACACACACACACACACACACACACACACACACACACACATCTATCATAATAAATGGGAAATCTGTCTGTCTGTTTGTCCTGATACAGATCTCAGTCTACATTTGCTCTACATAGACATTATACCTTTTTGGAATTAGTATAATCCTAAGATTGAAACTCTGCCCTTCATTTGGTTCTTTCCAGCATTGGGATAACATCTGGATAAGGATTTGCTATATACTAACAAGTGAAAATTAAAATCTTAACTCCAAATATTTTTGATATTACAAGTTTTTTATTTAAACTGAAGTTTAAGTAACCATTTTGGTAGGGTAATACCATATTGGTAGGCTACCAATAAATGCTTTATTATTATTATTACTCTCTTTAGTTTTAGGCTGCAGACCCAATTGGCCCTCTGCAGAGGCTAGCTCAAAGGTCCGCACAGAGTACAGCTTTGTCGTTTTTAACATCCACTTATCCCTGCCTGCAAAGTTTATTGGAGTTTGTTGGAACAGACATTTTATGGACCACGGCCCTTCTTGTTGCCAACTCTGACCTATCTCCAAGCAAGATATTGTTTTCTTCATGACCACACATGTTTATGCAGAATATTGAAAATGAATGACATTCATTTACAACATTGGCTCCCCAAAACTTTTGCAGGCTGCTGCCACTTTGACACCGAAACCACATTCCTAGCACCGCCTCCCCCTCCCCACTCTCCACCACAAACATATACCATTTTCTGCAGCAAATTGAAAACAACAGTATTTCACAAATAAAACTTAGCCTAATTGGTCCATTATTTTCTTTGCCTTTATATCCATCATCCCCTTTGGCCACCCCATTATCACCCCCACTTTTCACTTTTCTTCAGTGCCCCCCACCCTGGATCTTTCCACAGCCCCCAGTGGGTGGGCAGTAACACCTACTTTGAGAACCACTGATTTACAACAATCACATGATTTCAAGACAAAGAAATCTGCACATTCACACACACACAAATGTATATGTATACATTCATATATATGATGAATCGCTAACCACTACACACATTTTTTCTTTTCTTTTTTTTTTTTCTCTTCTTGTTTCTTTTTGTGTTCTTTTCTGTGGAAGAGCATAGGCTCGAAATGTTAAAGACTTTCACTTCTCAAGTGTTATACTAATACATCCGTTTGTTTTCTACACCACCAGTCTTCGTCTTTTGATTTTTCTTTGTGAATTCTCCCTATATATATATATATATATATATATATATATATATACAAAAGGCTTCTTTCATTTTCCATCTACCAAATCCTCTCTCAAAGCTTTGTTCTGCTTAGAGCTATAGTAGGAGACACTTGCCCAAGGTACCATGGAGTGTGACTGAACCTGAAACCATGTAGTCAGGAAACAAACTCCTTTGCCACACAACCACACCTGCACCAATAGAGAACAAAGAACACTCAACCAGATTTAAGTTATTGGCAGAGACACACTGCATGGGACTGAGAATCTACCAAAGCTTAATGTAGGGCAGAGGCTCTTGGCACAGCATGAAATGCTTCTTGGTGGCAGCCATTTGGTGGTGATGGTGGTGGTGGTGGTGGTGACGGCAGCGGCGGCGGTGGTGGGGGAGAGGTGGTGGTGGTGGTGAAGAGGTGAGGGTGGTAGCAGCAGCAGCAGCAGTCGTAGTAGTAGCCACAGCAGTTATGTTTAAAGCCACTATTATTAAAGTACTTTTATTAAACCAAGTTCACTGATTATGAATATTTAAGGCTCTGAGGCACTCTTTTTGTTTAGATTTTCTTTTAGAGTAACATCGGTCAGTGAATGTCGAAAATAAGACATCTTCTCCCCTGCTATCTCTCTCTCTCTCTCTCTCTCTCTCTCTCTCTCTCTCTCTCTACATGTTTCATTCAAGACCCTTTACAGTTATAAGTAGGAAACACTTATAACTAGGAGCATCAATTTACTGACAGAGTAATGATGACACAATTCAAGTGTCATGCCATTATCAGTCGCATTATTTTCTGCTTCCCTGCTATGTTATGTCTCCATGTGAGTAGTCTAATTGCTCTCATGTTGCTTAGGGAGTCATCATCAGTAGAAATTGTTGTGGTTGTGTATTGCATAACCCCAGGTCAGCTCTGACTGAGAATGTTTATGATTATGTCTCAAGGTATTCCAGCCATAACAAACATGTCTTTCATTCAGACATGATTGTTTTCTTTTTGTTTTTTGTTTTTTTACTTAAGATTACATTATCAAATGTACCTTTATTTTTAAACCAGACAAAATAGGAGGACGTGATTTGTAAACGATTTAACTGTTATTGCTAGCATGGTGAGTATCATGGGTGTGTGTTTAAGAGGCTTACTTTTCAATCAGAAGGTTTCAAGTTCAGTCCCACTGTGCACCTTGGGCATGTCTTTTAATATAGCCCCAGGTTGGCCAATGCATTGTGAGTAAATTTGGTAGGTGGAAACTGTGTAGAAACCCATCGTATGTTTGTGTGTATGTACATGTGTGTTTTTGTGCCTGTGCTTGTCCCCCCTACCACTCGACAACCGGTGTTGGTTTGTTTATATCCCCACAGCTTAGCTGTTCAGTAAAGGGAACTACTACAATAAGTACCAGACTTTAAAAAGGTAAGTACTGGAGGCAATCTATTCAACTAAAACTCATCAACACAGTGCCCCAGCATGGACATAGTTCAGTGACTGAAACAATGAAAACACAAGAGATAGGCAATTGATTAGTTGATCATGGTTGAAGTGATGTCCATGCTTGAGTGTTGATGTTTTCTAACATTGGGATTATATCATTCAAACTATTTTAACACTTATTGCATGTGTGTGTGTGTGTGTGTGTAAAAGAGAGAGGTAGTGAGATAGTCTTTGTGTCTGTGTCTGTCACCCACTTCCACTAGTTGACAACCAGTTATGGTTTGTTTGCATCCTTGTAACTTAGCGGTAGACTAATAGCAGAAATTCTAGAATTTAAAAAAAAAGCATGAATAAAACCCTTTAAGGTGGTGCCCCAGCATGGCCACAGTACAATTACTGAAACAAGTAAAGAAAATAAAAAAACAAACTCTAACCTGTGCTCGCATAGAAAAATAAATGTTAAATGAGTGAATGAAAGAACATAGGTGGTCTTCTGTCTCTCTTACATGTCTTTATATGTCTCTTTTGATACTCAGACAGTTATTATTTTGATTTTATTTTTGTAGGGGAGAGACGTGGAATGGGATGGATAATAACATAAAAACTTAGATTTTTGTCGAATGAGGATTCCATTGGAAATGTTTCAGTAATTGAAGGCCACAATTTGTGTTCTTTTAAGAGTTACAAAGATATTAAATGGCCATTTAATTGTTTGCTGGACAGAAAAGATAGGAAAAGAAAAAAAAAATCTATTGAGCCAGACATATTGACATATTGATTATTTCTTCTTCTTCTTCTTCTTCTTCTCTGCCTTCTTCTTCTTCTTCTTCTTCTTCTTCTTCTCTGCCTTCTTCTCTGCCTTCTTCTTCTTCTTCTTCTCCTCCGCCTTCTTCTTCTTCTTCTCCGCCTTCTTCTTCTTCTTCTTTTACTTCTTCATCTCCTTCTTCCTACTCCTCCTCTTTCTCCTTCATCTCCTCCTTCTGCTGCTGTTTTGTCAGGTCAGGTACTTATCTTGCCCACCCAAAACAACACACATCCCAGGCTTATTTATATATATTTTATCCATCATTCAGCATCATTTAACGCCCATGTTCAATGCTGGCATGGGTTGGCTGGTTTGGCAGGATCTGATGGGTTCAAGGACTGCATCATATTCCAATGTTTGCTTTGCATGGTTTTTACAGTGGATGCTCTTTCTCATGCAAACCACTTTTCAGCATAGACTGGGTGTTTTTTGTGTGAATCACTTGCACCATTGAGGTCACTATGCAGCTTGCAGAACTACAGGCCCTGGGGAGTGGCAGGGTCAGCTCCATGCTAGTGGACAAAAGATTGGACCCATGAAAAGTGGTGGGTAGAGGGCAGTGCAGGTTCTTGTAGAGGATCTGCATGGATACTCATATCTAGCTGGGGAAGGGGAGAGAGGAAGAGAAAATGAACAGTAGGAGCTGCCCTGAAGAGTTTAGTCAAACAAATCCCCCCCCCACTACTTATGTTTTTAAGGCTTTACTCATTCTGTTGGTCTCTCTTGTCACACTGCTAAGTTATAGTGATGTAAACAAACCAACATCTATTGTCAAGTGGTGGTGGGGGGCAAGCTCAAAGACACATACATTGATACACACATACATACACACACACACACACACACACACACACACACACACTCACATGCATGAACACACACACACACATGCATGATAGGCTTCTTTCAGTTTCTATCAACAAAATCCTCTGAAGAGGCTTTGGTTGACCTGGAACTATAGTAGAACCCACTTGCCCAACGTGCTGTGCAGTGGGACTGAACCCCAAACCACGAAGGCTTTTGGTTTGTATAACTTGTATAATTAACAAAAATGAAATAAAACAAGGTAAAGGAAATAGCTCTGGTGAACTGCTGGCATGGCTGTGTGCTAAGAAGCTTGCTTCCCAACCACATGGTTCCAGGTTCAGTCCCACTGTGTGACACCTTGGGCAGGTATCATCTACTATGGCTTAGAGAGTGGATTTGGTAGATGAAAACTGGAAGAAGCCCGTCACATATATATATATATACATATATGTGTGTGTGTGTGTGAGAGAGAGAGAGAGAGAGAGAGTGTGTGTGTATTTATGAGTGTGTGTCTTTGTCACCATGTTTGTCCTCCCATACTACCACTTGACAATCGATGTTGGTGTGTTTACATCCCCACAACTTAGCGGTCTAGCAAAAGAGACCAATAGAATAAGTACTGAGGTCGATTTCTTCTACTTAAAAAAAATCCCTTTAAAGGAGTACTCCAGTATGGCCGCAGTCACATTACTGAAATAAGAGTTAACAAGTGAGACAGAGACAGGCAGAAGCAAGAAAAATGCCGCTGTTGCTTGAATACTATACAAATATGTCTTTAAAAAGACTTTTCTTTTAAATTTACCAAAATTTAATTTTTCAATAATTTTTGAAAAATCTGTTATTCATATTTACTGTTGAAAAGATCTCAAGGATCGAAACCTGTTCTGTAATGTTCTTTATAAAAGTATTTTAGAATTTTCTACTTTGTCTTTTTCCCATATATATCTACTCGTGTGTTCCTCTTCAACCTTTTACATATATATATATATATCATTAATAATATCAATGTTAGAATGGTTGATCGATGCAAAAGATTTTAAAATTTAATGAATTGAAATTCATGCCCCTCACCCAGGTGAGTTATTATCCTTATTTCATTTTAATTTTTCTTTTAATTATGTAATTCATGCATACCAGTCATTACTGTGTTGTAATATAGAGTGTAGAGATTGCACAGGGTGGCCTCTTAGGGAGTGGGTCAAGCATTTGTTGAAACTGTTAGGTTTGAGAAATGAAGAGGTTAATTTGGATGCTGCACAGGGCAGACAAAACACCATTGCACCTTCATATCTTACTCTTTCTTTCTCTCTCTTTCTCTCTCTCTCAGTGTATGTGTATGTATGTATGTATGTATGTATGTACACATGCATGCACTTACATATGCACACACTCATGCATTTGTATGTATATGTGTCTGTGTGTATATATATATATCACATATATAAACATGTATGTGTGTATATATATGTGTGTGTATGTATACAAGGTTGGCTAAAAGTCACCTGACAGTAAATCAAAACCATTAAATTCCAAGATTTATTTAAGTTTAACAACTGAAGGAATTTAATAAAAGCATCTGAAAATTGTTCAAACAGAAGTCCTTCTTGAGTGACACATTTTTTTATTTGAGTCAATACAGAATTACAGATAGTATTTATGGAATTTCAATTTACTGTCGGTTGACTTTTGGCCAAACGTCTATATCTCATATATAAAGGTGTGTGTGTGTTTTATATTACATGCATGTATATATAGCCATATATATAGTTTTATATACATATATTACATGTATATGTATATTACATATGTAAAGTAATAATGAACTTATTGTATAGAGTACTCAAGTGCACTACAATATATATGAGTACTCAAGTGTACTACAATATATATATATATATATATATATATATATATATATATATATATATATATAAATTTATATAAATTAGGATAAGACCGATATCTAAATATCGATTTTATCAAGTGGCCAGCATGGGAATAAAAACCATCAAAGGTAACAATTATTTAAAATTAAAATTTAGGGTATCTATGGTGGTATCTCATAGATACCCTAAATTATAATTTTATATATATATGGCTGCATGGTAAGTAGCTTGCTTCCCAACCACATGGTTCTGGGTTCAGTCCCACTGTGTGGCACCTTGAGCAAATGTCTTCTACTATAGCCTCAGGCCAACCAAAGCCTTGTGAATGGATTTGGTAGACGGAAACAGAAAGAAGCCTATCGTATATATGTATATATTTATATGTTTGTGTCTCTGTTTGTCCCCCCCCCCCATCATCGCTTGACAACCGATGTTGGTGTGTTTACGTTCCCGTAACTTAGTGGTTCGGCAAAAGAAACCGATAGAATAAGTACTAGGCTTACAAAGAATAAGTTCTTGGGTCAATTTGTATGACTAAAGATAGTTCTCCACCATGGCCACAGGCACATGACTGAAACAAGTAAAAGAATGTATGTAAGTGTCAACATATATAAACAAATATTAACAAACTATAAAACAATTTTACTCATATATATTCATATATACACTTCATATATATTCATATATACAATACCATACTGACCCACTTATATATATTTCTTTGCATGTGTGTACATGTGTATTTGATTCAAACACACAAAACCATTCAGAAGCTATTGTATTCTATTATGGATTATGAATCTCCAAACAAAAATTTTTGTAGACATTATAAAGTGGAAAATATTTCATTATTTGTGTTTTGAAACCCTGGAAATTTTTCTCTTTGCTAATTGTATAAGATTTCATCATTCCATCATTTACTTTCGTTATAATCATTAATTAATTAATTAGTAATTATAACAAATATTTACCAGCCACATTGTAGCCAGTATGGAGTTGGGTGTTTGAGTATGAAACAAAAATGTCTTACAAAATATTTCATTGCAGACAGACAGGCTGGCCATAGATATAATGGCATGTCTTCTTCTGGATTCTTTATTATTGGCTATGAGCGGCAATATTCTGCCTGATGATTCATTGTTGATCAGTCTAAATGTTCAGCACCTCACATTTTCAATGTCGTCTTCGTATTTTTTTTTTTTTTCCATCAAATCATTTATGGTTTGTTTCTCTTTTTTACATTATTATTATTTTTTTTTTTTTTGCTTTGTTCTTTTAAATCTTCATGAGAATCAAACTGAAGTTAAAAAAAAAAAAAGAAAACCTAGAGATGAGCTGGTCGATATGTTATTTAGTCTCATATTAACACTGATCAAGTAAATCTATTGTCAAAAGGTGTTTTTAGCCATTATCATTCCTCATATTTTCAGTGTTGTCTTCATTTTCTTGCATAAAATAATTTTCTTCTTCTTCTTCTTCTTCTTCTCCTTCTTCTTCTCCTTCTCCTTCTCCTTCTTCTTCTTCTTCTTCTTCTTACTATTATTATTATAAGGTGGTGAGCTGGCAGAATCGTTAGCCCACCAGGTGAAATGCATAGTGGTATTTCACCTGTCTTCACATTCTGAGTTCGAATTCTGTCGAGGTCAACTTTGCTTTTCATCTTCTTGGGGTCAATTGAATAAGTACCAGTTACACACTGGAGTCGATGAAATCAACTGAACCCCTCCCTCCAGATTTCAGACTTTGTGCCTACAGTAGAAAAGATTATTATTATTATTATTATTATTATTATTATTATTATTATCATTATGATGATGATTATTATTATTATATAAGACTGATTGATTGACAAATTAGAGTGTTACAAAAAAAAAAAAACTTGCAGTATTTCTTTCAACTCTACACATTCTCATTTCAAATCCTGCAGATGTCATCATTGCCTTTTGTCCCTTCAGGGTCAGTAAAATAAAATGCATATCAAGTACTGGGTCAATTTAATTAACTAACCTCCTTCCACCAAAATTGATAATGATTGGAATCAATCATTATCAATAATGATTGGAAATAACAATTGTGCCCATGTTGGAAGCAATCATTATCCAAGGAGCTGTAGCTAAAGTTAAAAATATAATCCTAGGGATGTGCTGGTAAGTATGTTGTCATTGCTTAGTTTTGTTTAGCCCTGGGTCAGCTGTGATCAAGCAGATTTATGCTTGACAGTAATTTTTACCATGCCCCCTATCAGACCTTTTATATATAAGTGACTTAATTGATAATGTCCCTTTCTGTAATCATGATGCTAAAGTAGGATGAACACTCCCATACAAGGTATTGCACACACCTGATAAATGCATTTACACACACAGACACACACACACACACACACACACACATATATAAGAAATAAGTTTAAAATAACTGTCATTACATGCTTTTCTTTTTATTGGAGCAAATTGTTAGCCTGCTGTGCCAACAAAGAGCTTATAAAGTATTTTGCTTGGATTGATAATCCCTCACAATTTGTTATCATCATCATCATCATCATCTAACGTCTGTTGTCCATACTGGCATGGGTTGGACGGTTTGACTGGGCTGGCACACTGGAAGGCTGCATCAGGCTCCAGTCTGATTTGGCATGGTTTGTTATGGCTGGATGCCCTTCCTAATGTCAACCACTCCAAGAATGTAACAGGTGCTCCTACATGCCATGGTCACAGATGTCATTTGCATAACACTGGTATCTGCTGTGACTGCAATTTTGCTCGGCTTGATGGGTCTTCTCAAGCACAACATAATGCCAAAGGTCTTGATCATTGCCTCCTCAAATTTGAGGTAGGTCCAGGATTATAGTAGAAGACTTGCCCATGGTGCCAAGCAGTAAGGATGAAGCTGAAACCACAAGCTTAGGAAGTGAATTACTCATATACATACTTATGCCTGCACTTATATATATATATATATATATATATATATATATATATATATAAGTATACATGTGTGTGTGTGTATGTATGTTTGTAAATATATATGTGTATATATATATATATATATATATATATATATATATATATGTATCATCATTACCATCATCATTATTTAATGTCCGCTTTCCATGCTGGCATGGGTTGAATGGTTTGACTGAGGACTGGCAAGGACATCATCGATGTGGTGTAAGAGCTGTGTTAGACAGTCCCTGCCGCAGCGAAAGCCATGCTGGTTTGAATTTAGGAGTTTGTGGATCTCCAGGAAGCCAGCTATCCTTGATCTCACCACCCTTTCAAAAGCTTTAATGAAATGGGAGGTGAGTGAGATTGGGTGATAGTTGACTGCGAGGAATCTGTTTCCTTGTTTGTAAACTGAGATGACAGACTGGGATAAGATATGTTTCGGTATATGACCTGAGTCTAAAGAACTTCTCCAGAGGTTGGTTAGAGGGACTGCAAGTTGGTGTCTACATTCCTTCAGGAGACTTGCGGGGAATCTATCAGGGCCTACAGAAGAACAGTATTTGATCTCATTTATTGCTGCTATGATGTCTGAAGCAGTAAAGGTTATGTCTGAGATTACATGTTGGGAATCAACTTTGTTCAGATCCCTTACATCCAATATCAGTGGGATCACTAAAAGCAGAGCAGTATTGTTTCTGCAGTACTTCTGCCATTTTTTTATCAGCATGTTAGAGAATGCTATTATCATCAGTCAGTGGATCAATGGGTGAGACAATAATACTATACTTTTTGCATCTGAATAGAACACTTTAAGGTTCTGTTTGATTTTTTGATTACCCACTGTTCCTCTGCAGCTCTTTGATTTTCAATGCAGGTTTTCATGTTGGTCTGCAGATGAAGTTTTTCCAATTCCAGCCTTTTCATTGTTGTAGAATGTGGATGTTAAATGTAGAAGTATTTTAATTGGTTGATTTCTTTATTAAGTCGATTTCTTTATTAAGATGCTCCTGATGAGTGTTTTTTTTTTCTCTCTAGGGAGCCTGTTTCTGTTTGTGCTAGTGGATTTCGTAGGAGCATGTTTTGAGCATTATATAGGTGACTATATCCTGAAAACACTGCTATGTGGTTTCAATGTCAGTGGAACTGAGAGTGCAGGACCAGTCAATAAAGGACAGATCCTTTCTGATTGTTCCCCAGTCCGCTTTGTGGAAGTTTATGTTGTCAAATATTGCAGTGAAGTGGTATTGACTGGTTTGGTTTTGATATACTTGAAATTAAAGTTACAGAATATCATATCATGGTCCAAGAGGAGAGCCTTTTGCAACTGAAATATTGTGAATGGAGCTAGAGTGGTTTGCTAATATCGGATCCAAGATCGTTTTATTCTGTCTTGTTGGTTCAAGCACTAGCTGTGTCAGGAAAAATTCATCCATTAGATTAAAGAGTAATTCTGCTGCTGCTTTGTCTGGTGTAGGGCAGTTGCCTAACTTCAGAGTATTTGTGGGCCAATTTACATATGGGAGGTTAAAATCACCCATCACCAGTATGCTTCTGGAATTGTATTTTTGAAGGAAGGACTTGATTTTGTTGAGGCATTCTTCAAAGCATTTTAGAGGTGTTTGGGGGAAGAAACTGATGGAATAAGTATTAGGCTTACAAAGAATAAGTCCTGGGGTTGATTTGCTCGACTAAATGTGGTGCTCCAGCATGGCCGCAATCAAATGACTAAAACAAGTAAAAGAATAAAAGACTATATATATATGTATATATGATATTATTTATGTGCAGTGTTCCACTAGCACAGATGTTGATTTAATTCCATCTTCTTTCACATTTACAACCCAGACATTGGTTGGAAAGAGTTGACATGAGAAATGTAATGAAGCGATGGTGGTGGTGGTGGCGGTGCCAGTGGTAGTGGTAGGATTGTAGTGTATCTTTAACTGGATGTGGGCAAGAAAGTGTGAGTGTTGAACGATGAGTGAGGAGGGGGTTGAACATAGCAAGAACTGTAGGGTCAGGAATTGGCATGTGCTTATGTCTATCAGGATATATCTAGGATCACCACTGGAAGAGAGAGAGAAAGAGAGTGAGAGAGAGAGAGAGAGAGATTATTAGATTGTGAGAACAGGAAGAGCAAAGGATAAAGATGAACACGGAGAACAGGAAGATGGCGAAAGAAGAAGAAGGTGGTGGGGAGGAGGATGATGATGATGATGATGATGAAAACTGAAGACAAAAGAAAAAAATGGCAATAATGGGAGAAGCAAAAGATGATGATGATCATCCTGATCATGATAAATGCAAAGAGAAAAATGGGAAACGTGGTGGGAGGAGGGGGAATAGAAATAATAATAATAATAAAAATAACAATAAGATATTTTAAGATCTAGAATGAGCACCACCACAGCATTGTGAGGTCGTTGTCAATTAAAGCCTATTGCATTTATTGCACGTCATAAAAATGTATGCCAATTGTACGATTGTTCCCCCACCGACCCTGAGATTGAAAACTGTGTTTGGGAGACGGTTGGGAGATAAGGGTGTAGTGATGAGGTTGAATGTAGAATGTATCTCCCTAAACTTACCCAAAATGCAGCTCCTTAAATTTACCCCGAACCTAAACATAAGCCTAATGCTCCTTCCCTGCGCTTGTACCCTTACCGATCCCCATTGTCTGTAGATGTCTGTGTGATTGATTAGCTGGCATAAAACAGGTAACAAAAACAACACACCTCCAACCTGTCCCACATACATAGATATATGTATGCATGTATGTGTGTATGTATAGACACACACACACACACACACACGTACATACACTCACATGCACGCACGCATGCACATACGCGGCTGCCCAAGATGTTTTATTCTGTCTTATCTTTAATCTGTTATTTTGGGGAGAAAGTTTTGGTTTTTGCAGTTTCTGTTGCTGTTGTCATCATCATCATCATATTATTGTTCTACTTTATTGTTATTATTTTTATTACAACCATCATCATCATTTCTGTTTATTCTTGATGTTGGTGTTGGATTTTTTCTTTTTTTTTTACCTCCTTTTTTTCTATTTGCTTTTGTTATCGCTTTTACTACTGTTGTTGTTTTTTGTTACTATTGTTATTGCCACTTATCATTGGTTTCTTGTCACTTTCATTATTGTTGTATATTGTTCTCTTCAATTTCTTTTTTTTTTTTTGTCGTCATTGTTGCCACTCTTGCAGTTATTATTATTATTATTAGCTGGCAGAATCATTAGCATGCCAGGCAAAATGTTTAGCAGCATTCTGTCCATCCTTATGTTCTGAGTTCAAATTTCACTGACGTTGACTTTTCCTTTCATCCTTTCAGGGGTCGATAAATTAGGTACCAGTTGAGTACTGGGGTCAGTGAAATTGACTAGCCCCCTCCCACCAAATTTCAGGCCTTTTGCATTTATTAGAAAGGATTATTATCATTATTATTGTTATTATTATTATTATTGAGTGAGAGAGCAGGTCATGCCATCTAAGTGACACTGGGGAAAAATATACGAAGCCCATTATACCTATCATGACTACCCGTCTGATAAGGGTAGACTAAGCACATGCATCACAACCATATGTGCGTGACATCATGATCTCATATCAAGATAAACAGCGCATGACCTCGCAGGTGGGGCCCAGTTAGAATTTTCTTCAGGTTGAGTAGCCCATCCCGCTCAAAAGGTGACTGAATAAGGTTTGTTTAAGGATGTTGAGCAAGACACCTATGTTTCCAAAGGTGAACTATTCAAACCCCAAAGGATTCCTCTCAACACATGGCTATGATGCTCCCCCACTACTTCTGCTCATGATCAGAGATGCACATATCGTCAGCCACTAAGGGAAATGCTCAACTGGTTAAGGTCAAACAACTGACAAGCAAATCTGTGGTATTGAGCAGAATATTTGCTATAGCTCATCTTTTATACCAAGACAAAACAATGAACATGATAATACTTCCAATCAATTAAGATCAGAAGCCATGAGAGCCACTGCCTGGTACTGCATCCGGGCATTTTATTATTATTATTATTATTATTATTATTATTATGGCAAGCAAGCTGAATTGCTAGCACACCAGGCAAAATGTTTAGCAGCATTTCGTCCATCATTGCATCACTTAACAACTGATCTTGGTGTGTTGACATCCCCGTAGCTTAGTGGTCAGCAAAAGAGAGTGATAGAATAAGTACCAGGCTTACAAAAAATAAGTCCAGTGGTCAATATCTTCGGCTAAAAGGCAGTGCTCCAGCATTGCCACAGTCAAAATGACTGAAGCAATTAAGAAAAAAGAATACATACATGTTTGTTTGTTTATCTGCATCATTATCTCCATATCTGCTCACCTAGATTCCTCTTATAGCCACTCTTTACCCCACAGACTCAGTCCTCAGTAAAGATTTCAGAGTGTAAGTTCAAAATAAATCTAAGAGTGCTACTGTTTTCTATATTCAGAATCTCTGGATCTCATCTATTATTGAGTCTCTGTCTCTCCCCCTCTCTGTATGTGTGTGTGTGTGTGTGTGTGTGTGTGTGTGTGTGTGTGTGTGTGTGTGTGTGTGTGTGCGTTTGTGTGTCTATATATATATATATATATATATGACAATAGCAACAAAAAAGAGAAAGCTAAAACCAACAGTAAGATGGTCAAACACATTCCAACCACGACTCTCCTGTCTTAAATTTTGTTTTTATTTTGCAGGTATTATTTCTGTATAGTCAAGAAGCTTACTTTGTAACCACAAAATTACAGATTCAGTCCCTCTGTGTGTCACTTTAGAGAAGTGCCGTTTACTATAGCTCTTGGCTGACCAATGTCATGTGAGTGAATTTTTAAAATGGAAACTGTGTGGAAACCTGTTGTGTGTGTGTGTGTGTATGTGTGTATACATATATATGTATGCATGTATACACATATATATGCACACACATATACATATATATATATATATGTATATATATATATATATATTTATATACAGAGTTGGTCAGAAGTCAGCCGACAGTAAATTGAAATTCCATAAATACTATTTGTAATTCTATAGTGACTCGAATATGCCTCTCAAGAAGAACTTCAGTTTGAACAATTTTCATGATGTTTCATATTTAGATGCTTTTATTAAATTCATTCAGTTATTAAACATAAATACATCTTGGAATTAAATGGTTTTGATTTACTATCAGGTGACTTTTGGCCAAACCTGTATACATGCATACATATATATGTATACACACACATGCACACACAACACAGTTTCCATTTAACAAATTCACTCACATGACATTGGTCAGCCTAGAGCTATAGTAAACAGCACTTCTCTAAAGTGCCACACAGAGGGACTGAATCTGTGATTTTGTGGTTACACAGAAATAATACCTGCAAAATAAAAACAAAAATTAAGACAGGAGAGTCATGGCTGGAATGCATTTGACCATCTTGCTGTTGGTTTTAGCTTTCTGTTTTTTTGTTGCTATTGTCATTGTGTTTGTTGTTATTTAATCCCAGGTCAGCCTTAATTGTTCAGACTTATGACCACAGGTATTTCAGCTTTGACCCCACTCCTATCTTCGTGTATATAAGTGTCTGCATTGTCCAATGTATATCTTTGTTTTCTTCCTTGCTTTTTTTTCTTCTTCAGCGAATGAGGTGAGGGCAGATATTGTTATACTTAGCTGCTATTTCTTACAGACTGAGCAAACACATAGAATCTCTCTCATTAGCTTAAATGTAACATTATTTATTGTTTCTGTACCAAAATGATGATTCCATTTTAAGCATGGTTGTATGGGTAACAAGCTTATTTCACAACATGTTGTAAGATGTCTTTCAACATAAACTATCATACATTTAAACTGTGATACACACAGCTCTTAATTTACCATAGTCTTGGGATCTGTCTTTTTTCAGATTCCTTCTACCAAATTCATTTGTAAGGAATTGGTAGTCCCAGGGCCGTAATGAAAGTCATTTCTAAAAGGTGTAACACAATGGGAAGGAACCCCAAACCATTTGGTTATGGAGTGGATTTCTTAACTACATAGTCATCCTTGTGTATGAGGAAATGATATGCGTTATCAATACATAGTTATATACATGTATATGTGTGATACTTGTGTGTATATGGGTGTATATATATATATATGTATACACACACACACATACATATATGTGTATATGTGTGTGTATGTATATCTCTTTCACTCTCTCTGTATATGTGTGTGTGTGTGTGTGTGTGTGTGTGTGTATATATATATATATATATATATATATATATATATATATACACATCTATTTAAAGAGAAAGAGAGTAAAAGAATAACAAAAATATAAATGTATATGACATTTGTATGTAAATATACATCCACATATGTGTGCATATGTGCAGGTGTATACGTGTGGACATGTACATATGCTTATACACACACACGCGCACACACACACACACACAAACACAGATTCATTCACACATCTGTGTGTATTTATATTTATCTATGCATATATATAATTAAAATAGATGTTTTCTTTTTAATATTTCCTTATTTATCATATAAATGCAATAATGATTTGGCTTCCCAATTTATTTCCCCAATAAAACAAACTTTTACTTACAGAAATCACCTTAATCTGAAATAACAATTTTCTCTCTGTATATGAGGGTTTGTTATTTAATGAAGCTTGTTGTTGCCAATTTAATATCACTCTCAGCTTTCTTCTACGATAATTATAGGTAAACAAAATATTAAGCTTGTTAAGTATAAGTTTTAACATGTTTATCATGAATTGTATATGCTAATAATCTCTCTTTTGCTTTCCCTGTACTCTCTCTCTCTCTCTGCATTGCACTCATATATTTTACTGCATGACTCTGTATTTGTGTGTATGTGTATATAATTATATGTATATATAATGTAGATGTAAAGATAGTTGAATATAGTAAGCATATGTGTATGTGTGCATGTGTATGTATATACATATATATATATATATATATATATATATATATATATATATATATATACATACATGTGTGTTTGTATGTGCATGTGTGTTACAGATATATATATATATCATATACACACACATACATTTGTATAGGCGTGTATATATATATTATACACATATGCACATACACACACACACACGATTTAAAATTCATTTATTCAGCCTTAATTTAAATATGTTATGTGTATATGCATGTTTAATTATGTGAGTGTGTGTGTTTGTGTATGCACATATAATGATATATTTCAGCTATGTTTTTATAAGTCTACATTCATACCCATATGCATTTAGCTGAACAACCACATTCTTTCAACTCTTTCCATACACACACACACACACACACACACACACACATTTTATAGAACAAATAGAATAAATAAAACATAGAACACAGCACAAGTATTTATATACACATGTGTATGTATGTATGTATGTATTATTTTTAATCTTGAGGGCCGAGAGTTTCATGCATGGTACTTACAAAGTATCATACAAAAAATGCTCCCGAGTTCACTTTGTAGCATCTACTGATTAAAGATAAACACACACACACTCACACACATGTGCACGCACATACACATGTATATGTATGTATATTTATATATATATCTATGATGGGTTTCTTTCAGTTTCTGTCAACCACAATCCATTCACAAGGCTTTGGTCAACCAAAGGTCTTATTAGAAGATGCTTACCCAAGGTACCACATGGTTCTGAGTTCACTCCCACTGTGTGATACCTTGGGAAAGTGTCATCTGCTATAGCCTTGGGCCAACCAAAGCCTTGTGAGTGGATTTGCTAGATGTAAACTGAAAGAAACCCATCATATACATATGTGTTTGTGTGTTTGTGTCTGTGTTTCTCATCCACCATTGCTTGACAACCATTATTGTTGTGTTTATATTCCCATGATCTAGCAGTTCAGCAAAAGTGACCAGTAGAAAAGTACCAGGCTTAAAAAAATAAAAAGTATTGGTGTCTATGCATTTGACAAAAAATTCTTCAAGGCATTGTCCCAGTATGGCCACAGTCTGATGACTAAAACAAGTAAAAGATAAAAGATGTATGTATATATATATATATATATATATATATATATATATATACATATATATAAAGTAAAAAGTAAAAGAGTCAAAAGGAAGAGTAAGTACAGTTGGGCAGCTTTTTAATCACTACAAATGTTTCGATACATACAGATCCTTGTATATACAGAATTTAAAGTTAAGTCTAAATTAAATTATGTAACAATTTACTTGTATAAGAAGATCTATACAGTTTCAATTCGCTCGGTATGAATGTGTTATCACATTCGACATGAGTGGCAATTGATACCATCAGTGTTTGTTAGTTGCAAAGAAGAAGCCATGGATGTTGTAGCATGGAAATCTAGATTTACTTACGGAGACAGCAACTGAGTATCGCCTGAGGAGATGCATATAGATCTTCGTATACAGGTAAATCTTTGCATAATTTAATTTAAACTTAACTTTAAATCCTGTATATACAAGAATCTATATGTATCGAAACATTTGTAGTGATTAAAAAGCTGAAGAAATTTGCTCTTGGTAATTCACAAGTGTACTTTCTATAAAGGTATTTCTATAAAGGTACTTTCCAAAGTGCAGATTCCAAGTTAGGTAAACAGAATATAAATAAGTAACAAAGCTGCAAGGGTGTCAATTCATTACAGTCGTTTCAAGTGGCTTCATTTAATTGATTATTGAAAACATTACATCAATTTGAAAGATTCTGCCATAGATGTAACAAAAGGAAACAATGTAAATATTTTGGGTTCCACTATTGATGTAAATTTGTTAAAAAATGGTTTATTTTATGTTTGAAATCTATGTGGTCATCTGACAACAACGGTTTCTTTCAAATTGATGTAGTGTTTTCATTAATCAATTAAATGGGGCCACTTAAAGTGGCCATAATGAAATGGTGCCTGTACATCTTTGTTATTTATTTATATTTTTATATATATGTATATATATATGTATGCATATATATATATATATATATATATATATATATATATATATATATATATACAACTGGCTTCATTTTGATTTCCATCTAACAAATCCACTGACAAGAATTTAGTCCTGGTGTTTTAGTTCCACACAGTGAGAATGAGCATGGAACTGAGTGACTGGGACACAAACCTCTCACCACACAGTCATACATACATAAGTCACAAGTAGCCCCATAACATGGCCACACAGCTGCTGGGAGCCTAGCTCTTGCCCTGAAGCACTTAACTCCACATGCACACATAGTATCGATTGTCAATACTTTCCTGCTTCCCACCTTATCCATTCTTGATTTCACTTCAGTTATTGGGGACAGCTTTCTCTTCTAAGATGGAAAATTGTATATAATTTCCAAATAATTACATCCTGTATTTGGTTGGGTTGGGGATAACATCTGTGTGCCATTTCCAATTTGCAAAATAAATATTTTACTTGTATGAACAATATATATTTTCTTATCATATTTCATACAATATAGGGTATGATAATAACACACACATACACACACACACATGCAAGTACAAACTCCCGTGTATGTGTGTGTGGGTTTGTGTATATTCTTTGATACAGGAACAGGTGTGGCTGTGTGGTTAGAAGCTTGCTTCCCAACTTCATGGTTCCAGGTTCAGTCCCACTGCATACCACCTTGGGTTAGTGTCTTCTCCTATAGCCTCAAGCCAACCATAGTCTTGTGAGTGGATTTGGGAGATGGAAACTAAAAGAAGCCCTTTTTGTGTGTGTGTGTGTGTGTTTCTCTCTATGTTTGTCTCCACTACTGCTTGACAACTAATATTGGTGTGTTTACGTCCCCATAACTTATTGGGTCAGCAAAAGAGACTCACAGGATAAGTCCCAGGTTTAAAAATAATAAGTACTGTGTCAATTCATTCAATTAAAAATTCTTCAAGGCCCCAGTATGGTCACAGTCTAATGACTGAAACAAGTAAAATCTATAAGATGTACACTGAGCCGCAAAAGAAATGCAATTTTTTCAAATGTCATTTCTATATGGTAAATTCTGAAAATTTACCTTCAGGGATGTAAGTGTAAATATTCCAAACATGCTGGTTTATGGCTGACACCCAAATGCAAGTAACCTTTCAACTTTCCATGAAACAAGATGCCAAAATGCAGTTGCGTTGAATGCCATGGGTGGCAGTCACAAACAATTGTCATGAAAACCAAAATGCACATGCATCTTGCAGAGGTTATGGGCATAAAAATCAATTTGAATGGCGTTCCTAGCATTTGTAATTTGGATGCATTAGGTATGACCCGATTGTCAGCAGTGCAGAGAGAACAAGCTATTGGCCAAGAGCAAGCAAGGCAGCATGCCTGGCTTGTTGTGAAAGCTTACAATGTCCATGTCAGCAGCATTTATTGCTTGCAACAGCATTACAACACCAACAGCACTGCAGACCACACCTGCAGAGGACGCCTCCCAGGTGACCACACTCAAGCAGGACTGCTTCATGTGCCTGCAACACCTCCATGATCTCTTCAGACCAGCCAGCATGACAGCTTGTGAGACCATTGGCACTGGACAGCGACCCATTAACAACAATACGGTATGACATTGACTGGTCACCAACAATTTGCATTACCATCATCCTACTCGAGGATTTGTCCTCACCACCTGCCACCATCAGGCATGACTACAGTGGGCTACACAGCACCAACTTCAACCGGCATCAACAATGGAGGTCGGTAGTCTTCTCTGATGAGAGCCAGTACTACGTTTTCACCTCAGATGGCAGAATGAGGGTGTGGTATAGGAGGGATGGGCTCTACAGAGACACATGCGTCATAGAGATAGATGTGTGGGGTGGCCAAAGTATCATGTTTGAGGTGCTATAGGCCTTAATCAGAGAATTGGGCTCATGTGTTCCAAAATGTTGGTGCAGGCAGAGAGAATGGCATCACAGTGCAGCGCTACATTGACCTGATCCTAAGACCTCACATTGTACCCTTCTTTGCAGATCACCATATATATATATATATATATAGAGAGAGAGAGAGAGAGAGAATATGAGAGGTTTAGCTCACTTGTGATCTAAATAAATAGGTACACTGGATAAGTGCTAGAGTTGGTCAACCATTAGGTTCCTAGATCACAGCTAAAGCTGGATCTCCTATTCTTCTATTTTATTCCTTATTGGCACTCAACAATGCATGTGTGTGTATGTATGTATGTATGTGTATGCATGTATGTATGTATGTGTCAATGACTGCTTTAAATTTGGCTGATTGTTAAACAATAAGGTATTCGATTTGATCAAATAGAAAGAAGACAATGATTAAATTAACTATCATATATAGCTGTGACAATAAGCTGCATGGTTCCGAAAAAAGACAATGAACTTAAGACCTAGTGAGTGACCCAAACTTCTCTGCACAAACCAAAGAAACGTGTTTACTTTGAAAACACTCAATGCATCATTTTCACCTTTGTTATTTGTTGGAGTATTATTTCTTTTTTGTGTGTGTATTTAGCATAGGTTTTTTTTATTGTTGTTCTTTCACTATTACTGTCTTTCATTAGATTCTCCTAGTAAGAATCCATAAACCTGATCTCCAAAGAAAAGCCAATGCTGACAACTTACTTTTTTTTTTCCTATTTTATCTTCACTCAAAAGAATATTATTCACTTCCCTTCCAAAACATTGCAAATAAACCTTTAAACAAACAAAACACGACAAAAGCAATAAAAAACATTAGTTTACCTGGAATTCCCTTGCAGAGTCCTCGACATGTGTTCAATGTCTTGTTATTGTTTTTGTTGTTCTGTTGGTGTTCCTTTATCATTTTATATATATGTTGTTCCGTTGTTCTTGTTGTACTTTACATCCTTTTCCTTTTAGCTCTTCATCTTCTTTGTCATCTTCATTTTCTTTGTTTCTTCTCATTCTCCTCTTTCCCCTTCTATTCTTCTTTTTCTTCTCTTACTTCTCTTATTGCTTGCTGTTCTTTTATATTTTCTTTTATATTTTATCTTGCTAATCTTCTTCCTCTGATTGTTGTCTGTTCAACTTTTTGTTTATTTACTTTGTTTCCGATTCTCATTCAGATTTTATTTATCTTTTATTTATTCATTTATATATTTTTGCGATTATGTAGTTTTCTGTTTTTATCTTTTTCTTCTTTTTCTGTCTATCTACTTTCCCTTTCCTTTATCCCTTGTTTCTTTGTTGATAGCAAATCTTCAACAATAATGTTATTCGCATTCTCCTTTTTAATTCTAAGCTATTTACATCATAACTCAGGTTCATTTTCTGTTGAACTCATTTCGTTTTACTCTTAGATTTATTTTTCCATTTAGTCCTCCACTTTTCTTATTCTTTTTCTTTTCATCTCCTCCTCATCCCTTCTTTCCTCCTCCATTTTCTTCTTTTTCTTCCTCGTTTTCCTCCTTCCTCTTTGTCTTCTTCCTCCTCCTTTTTCTTTCTGCCTTCTTGTCTGTTCTTCATCTTTGTCATCATTCTTTTTTCTTTCCTTTTCCTTTGCTTCTTTCTTTTCTCCTTTCTTTTTGTCATCTTGCTTCTTCTTCTTCTTCTTCTTCTCCTCCTCCTTCTTCCCTTTTATTACCCATCTACAACCAACAGCAACACTTTTTTTTTTTTTCCAATTTCAGAACATAAGTTAAAGACATGCTCTTACACAAACACACCCATACAGACACATACACAAACACACACACACACACACACACACACACACACACACACACACACACACACACTCACACACATACTTACACATAATAAAATCAAACAAAAGAAGCTGAAGACCAAAAAATATATATATATATATTGGCCATTATTATCTCTTTACTTCCCAACAACAGACAATTTCCAAAAGCTTCTTGTCACATTTCTTCCCAACTTTAACTGTAACAACAATTTCATCTATTATATCATTGAATAGCAATTATTTCAATATTTTCTATTATTATCATTATCACTATTTATCATTATTAATATCATCATTATCATTTTCTTTGTAGTAGTTGTTGTTGTTGTTGTTGTTGTTGTTGCTTGTCGTTACCTGTTTCCTAATCCTACTCCCACCTTTATTCCTTGTTTAAATTTTAAAGGTATAAATTCATTTCCTTTTTAAGACATATAGTTTTTTCCCCCTTCTTCTCTCTTTATATTCTCAACACTTTAGTAGACTTTAGTTCTTGCATTGTAATGTAATCTGTATGTCCACTTTAGTCATTTCTTTCTTTCTTTCTTTCTTCCTTCCAATTTTTCATTGTCTGCTGCTGCTGTTATTGTGAAAGTGTATTCTTATTTCATTTTCAAATTTAGTTTCAAAAATTTTGTCTTGACTTCAATTATTTATTTATTTATATATTCATATAGCTAATTATTAATATATTTGTTTAGTTCCATTTTGTTCCTTTTAGTTGTTGTTGTTGTTGTTGCAGCTTTCATTTTTTGTGTGGTTTTTTTTTTTTGAAAGTCTTAAACAGATTTTGCTCCACCTTGCTCTCAAGTCCCAGCTTCGTTTTTGTTTCCCTTTCTCCTTCTAAATCATCCTTCAATTAAACTTATGCTATGCAACATAACAACAGCAACACAGATTACTGCTACCACTACTACTACTACTACTACCACCACCACCACCTTCATCACCACCACCACCACCACCACCATCACCACTACTATTACTACCACCATTACTTTCTAACTTACTTAATCTCCCTATGGAGTATAGGCCATTGCTAGTTTCCCTTCACTGTTCTCAAGTCTGGGCTATCTTTTCTCCCCAGATGTTAAAGAGTGTTGGCATTGCAGTTTCATTTCAGATTTTGTTGCACAGCATTCCTGAGGAAAGGCCTACCTCCCCTCAGGTTCTGTTAGTTCCAAATTGTTACCACAAAACTAGCATGACACTGCTATAGAAAGCTGTGTTGCCTTAAACATTAAGGATCATAAGAAAAGTCCTTCAGACCTGAGGCTGTTGGAGGTAGCTTGCTCTCAAGGAGAAATTATTCCTGATCAAGTCTTCCACTGAGATAACTCAATGAGCCTAGTGCTGATGATGATGATGACGATGATGATGATTGATTGTGGCATAGATTCAAAATCTGAAACTTAGGCATAGGGGATTAATCAATTACATCTGCATCAGTATTTAGACAGGTGTTTTATTCTGTCCAACAAAAAAAGGGAAAAAATGAAAGGCAAAGTTGACCACAGCAAGATTTGATCTCAAAGATTTGATCTCAAAAGACTTTCGTAGATGTTTCTGCTGCACCTTGCCCCTAGCAAAGTTCAGCAGTGGTAACAGTGACTGTGGTTTTTGCTTTGTCTTTTGCTTTTCATTTACTATCATAGGCTGGACAGTTGCATTCTGTGTTTGCTGTTGGAAGGTTTATCAAGAATGGTGAAGAGAAAGGGGTTTTTTTGACCACACTCTATACTATTAGTATGAGCCAAAGTGTGATGAATAGCAGAATCATTAGGGCATCAGACAAAATGTCTTGTAGTATTTGTTCCTACTCTTTATATTTTTTCAAATCTTCCCAAAGTTAGAGATTGATTAACTAAAGAGACTGATTATTGAAATTGATTAACTAAAGCACTAACCAAGTACTGGGGCTGATAAAATCATCGATAATGACCTCCCCTTAAATTTCAAGCCTGAGTTTAAATTTTGCCATGGCCCATGGGTGTAGAATTAAGTCATTGACCAATTTAACACCACTACTTGGTCTTTGGGTAACTTTTGTGAAGTTCAGTTTATTTCAAGCATCTGGCCCAGGTCTTTGCTTTGAAGATCCCTTCCACCCTTGTTTCTCCCTCTCTAATCTCAAAGGCTCACAAAAGGTTGTGGGTTCTGCCCTTCATTCATAACTAAATGATAAATAAAAAGATCTGTCATCTCTATCAGCAAATGAATGCACACCAAACAAGATTAGACTAAAACAGTTCCCAGCAGCCAAACCCAGCTCACACTAGTCCTACTCAAGGTTTTGCACAGCCCAAGCTATTTTATCCTCAATCAGGTTGATCAAATTCTGCCATAATTGCCATACTAAACTAGATTCAATGGCTGTGATATTTTACAAGAGATAACTACTGAATGTAACTGGTCTATCTCTAACATATGTGACACAAGTGTTACTCTATAAGCTCTACAAAAATCCAATCTAAAACTGACAATCAGAATAGCATACAATATTTGGGAAGCTATCCAGTGTACAGCAGCAGCCAAAGTTATAGAGCAAGGCAGTGTCCCAAGTACGGCTATAGTCTAATGACTGAAACAAGTAAAAT
>NC_142932.1:43563721-43568721 GCF_046866305.1 Octopus bimaculoides | reverse complement strand
AAATCTCAGTTCATGCTTAAGTTTTAGCAAAAAAAAAAAAAAATTGTTTTTGTCATTATTAATCTTTTATTTATTTATTTATTACTTTTTTTTTTTGTTGATTATTACCATTGCTCATCAATTTCTTCAAGTACCACTTGGTGAAAAATATAAGGGTGGAGATGAGGGGTATTGCCTCCAGTGTAATTGTTGCTGAAGGATGGGCGTAAGTAGGTGTGAGCCGCAAATATGGCCCATGTGAATGCCCACTCTTTACACATACCTGTGGGCTGGAGAACATAGCCAACTGACAGCATTTGCCCTTGGCATTTATAATGATCCAGAATTTGTGCAGTTTCCCACTTGGCTCTAGATTGTTGCCTTACTAACAGAACACATTTTTTTTTTCTCTCGTTTTCAGTACCGTTGTTTTCCGTGCCTGTTTTCTGATGCTTGATTCAGAAACTCTCCCACCCACAATCTTTCTAATTAGTCCTTTAATGTCCTTCTCAACTATTGCTCTTTTAACAATAGTAAAAAATGATTATTATTATTATCATTATTATTATTATTATTATTATTGTTATTATTATTATTATTCAGTAGTTTTATTTTTATAATGTACTTTCACTTCACTACCGAGCACAGCTCTGTGTGCCTTGGGTATCTGCTGTGGTTTGCTGTGATGCTCTTATGGTTACTGGATTGAAAGTGTTTAAAGTAAGCATGTAGGATCGAAATGTATTCCTCACGTGTCCATTTATGCCGTTTTGGTTTTATTTGCGGGACATGAGGAACAACGCCCGGCCCTTTTTATTATTATTATTATTATTATTATTTTATGTTTGACTTTTGCTTTGCATTTGTACAAGTTGGATCCAAGTCTCACCTAGAGATCTCAAGAGACAACAAGTTAGAAGTTCATGTTGGTGTTATGCCTAGGGTACCATATATTTGGATTTGTACATAGTGTGGTTCTAGAGAATGTTTAAGAAACTTTAAGAAAATTATGTGTTTGTTTTAAAATTTGAGATCACATAGACAGTATTTTACGTAGGATATGGGCAGTTCCCATGAGCACTATCTTTTGAACTTCAGCCATTTTGGGGTTTCCTGGTATCTGAGCTAGGAAGTAATCAGCCCGTTTCGCTGTCATTCCCAGGGCACCTATGACAATAGGTATTGTTTTATTATTATTATTATTATTATTATTATTTATCCATCCTCTGTTATATCCTTTAATGTGGTAGTATCTCCATTTGATTGAAGTAAACCTTACCTATTTCTGTATTTCTTTTGTTTTCGTTTCTTTGTGTGCTCTAACTCATCCTTCAATATTGTCCTCCATGTCTTGAGCCCTTGTGGTCAATACAAGAAATCATTTTTTTTTTAATTTCATTATATGTAAACCACACTTTATGTACATCTTTGTATTGACCCCATCATCCTTCACCCTTGTGGCAAATAAATGAAATCATCGTCAACATCATCATCATTATTATTATTATTATTATTATTATTTTGCTATGGGCAATTTTGCCTTTCACCCTTACGAGGTCAATGAAATAAGTATCATTTAAGCACTGGAATTGATATAATCAACTAACCCACACCTCACAAATATTTCAGGCCTTGTGCCTATAATAAAAAGTATTATTATTATTATCAAGTGACAAAGTGGTGCAATGCCATCAAAGTACACTGGAGTACAAATATATGAAGCCCAATATACACATCATGACTACCCATCTGGTAAGGGTACACCAGGGTACACATGCATCACGACCACATGTGCACTACATGACCTTGCTGGTGGTGCCCAATTAGAATTTTCTTCGGGTCAAGTAACCAATCCTGCTCAAAAGGATGTTTCCAGAGGTGAATTATTCAAACTCCAAAGAATTCCTCTCAACACATGGTTATGCTGCTCCCCCACTACTTCTGCTCATGATCAGAGATGCTTGTATTGCCAGCCACTAAGGGACACGCTCAACTAGTGAAGGTCAAACAACTAACAAGCAAATCTGTGGTATTGAGCAGAATGTTTGCTGTAGCCTCTCTATTATTACCTCCGCCTTAGTGAAGGTGGAAGTATTGTTTTCATTCATGTTTGTTTGCTTGTTTGTCCATAGATATCTCAATAGCCGCTGGATGAATTCGAATGAAACTTTCAGGGATGTTTGGCCTCGTGACTGGCATGGACTGATTAGATTTTGGGATCGATCTGGTACCAGACAAAGATTCTGGATTATTTTTCCTGTTTATTTTGACCTATGGACAACTTCCAGAGATCCCTGGCCTGGCAGTGCTATCGAGAAGCACTACCCGTTCGGGATAAGCTCTACAGGCATGGCTCAAGAAACACGGGGCCGACCTGTCCGAGATGCCGGCAGAGCGACGAAACCGTTCTGCACGCACTCGTACAGTGTCCCACCATTTCCGAGCTGTGGGCTTACGTCGAACAACTGCTATCGCGTGTGGGACGAGTCGGTCTATCAGCCGAGTCTATCGTGAATATTGTCGCGCCTCCTTCCTTTAAACGGGAAGGAAGAGCTATTTTCATCGTACTTGTGGCTATGGCGAAAGAACGTGTATGGTGGACGCGTCTGAAAGGTCTAGAGACAAAGACTTTCCTCTCTGGGCAATCTCTCATCAACTTCTTCAAGTATCACCTGAAGAGGAAGTTGAGAGTAGAAAGGGAAGTCTTGTCTAGTGAATGCTTCAAAAAAAGATGGGTGAATGTAGCAAGGATGGCACGTGTGAACGACGGAGCCATCTTGAGCATAACCCTATGAACAAGAAAAAAAAAAATAAAACAAAAAGGCAAAAGAGAGTCACTTACTGTTATAGTTTCTTCAATGAGAATATTGACCAAGGTTACCGTGGTCTTTTCCGTGGGCTTTTCCTTCCACGGCTAAACCTAAACTGTCCTCCCCTCTTTTTACACGAGAACATTACTGTGTGATACACGATCCCTATTGATCGGCCTTTCCTTTTCTTTTTTTTTCGATCCCTTTTGATCGAACTGCCCCTTTTTCCCTTCCTATGATCCCTTTTGATCGACACCACCATTTTTTTTTTTTTTTTTTCCTTCCTTCCCCCTCCCAAAAAGAAAAGCTCTACATTGTATTTGTCCCATCTTCGTTGAGCCCTGTGTGGCTAATAAAAGAAATGTATCTCTCTATCTATTTATCTATATTTCCATCTATCTATCCCTCCATCTATCCATCCATCTATCCACCTGTCTATCTATTTATCTATCTATCTATCTATCCATCTATCCATCCATCCATTCATCCATTTATCTATTACTCTGTCCGTCCATCCACCCAGCCATCCATTCATCCATCCATCCATCCATCCATCCATCCATTTATTTATCTATCTAGCCAGCTATTCATCTTTCTATGTATCTGTCTGTCTATCTATCTAGCTAGCTAGCTACCTATATTTTTATCTATCTATCTATCTGTCTGTCTAGCTATTTTTCTGTCCATCCACCCATCTGTCTGTCTGTCCGTCCATCGGTCCATCTGTCAGTCTGTCTATCTATCTATCTATCTATCTATCTATATCTATCTATCTGCCTGTCTATCTATCTATCTGTCTATCTATCTATATCTATCTATCTGCCTGTCTATCTATCTATCTGTCTATCTATCTATATCTATCTATCTGCCTGTCTATCTATCTATCTGTCTATCTATCTATCTGTCTGTATATCTATCTATCTATATTTATCTATCTGCCTGTCTATCTATCTATCTGTCTATCTATCTATCTGTATATCTATCTATCGATTTATATGTCTGTCTATCTATCCCTATCTAATTGTCTACTGATATGACTGTCTGTCTATCCTCCTGACTGTCCACCCACCCATCCTTCCATCCAACCATCCACTGATCTAGTTTTACAAATACTTCCTCCTCCCATAGAGATTTACACCCACAGTAGACAGCTAAATAAATAGACAGACAGTTCTGAAGTTTGGATATGTTTGTATGCCATGGGGAGACGAGGAATCTCATGTTTCAGGATGGAACTTTCTTTGGAGATAGAGGAAGCAATTTTTCTCCTTCTCAGACAAAGAGACAACCATCCCAACTCCACCAAACATAGATTCTCCCCATGGTATACAAACTAATCCAGACTCACGAATTTCATTAGATAAATAGATAGATAAATAGCCCTCTGTCAAAAACTCCCTGTATTTCATTTCTAAGGATAGGGTACATCTTAGCAATCATGCGCATAAAAGTAACCAAAGGCTTTGAAACAATGAATCTGCAGCATTTACAGATGCTAGGATTCCTGTTTTCTAACATTTGCCTGTGTCATTTCTTATTGATAAATAGTCTTATATCCTCAAAGAAATGTGTATGTGTGTGTGTGTGTGTGTGTGTGTGTGCGCCCTTATATATGTATGTGTGTGGTCGAGTGTGTGTGTATATATATATATATATATATATATATATATATATATATACACATGTGTGTGTTTAAATATATGTTTGTGTATATGCGTGCGTATTTGTATATATATATATATATATATATATAGAGAGAGAGAGAGAGAGAGATAGATAGATAGATAGATAGAGGCATACATACATACATACATACATACATACATACATAGATGTATATGTAGATGTATAGTGTATGTAAGTATACATATCTTACATAATAAATATATATATATATAGATATATTGTATATACATATTGTATATACATGACCGCAGCCACTTGGCTGAAACACATAAATAAAAAAAATTAAAAAAATACACACACATATATATACATATGTGTGTGTATGTATTTTTATGTGTGTGTGTTTGTACATACATACATACACATATACATATATGATATACACGCATAGATACATATGTATGTAAACATGCATGTATACATATATATATATATAGTTATATGAATTATTAACTGAATGAATAATGTGGGTCTTTTGTTGTATGTCATTACTAGCACAAAAACTTTGCCAGAATGTCATACCAC
>NC_142932.1:43548721-43558721 GCF_046866305.1 Octopus bimaculoides | reverse complement strand
AAACCAAATCATGGAACCACAGTGGTTGGAAGACCACAGAAGATGTATATACAACAGCTTACAGAAGATGTTGGATGCCAAGTTGAAGACCTAAAAACATTAATGGAAGATCGGGTGGGATGGAGAGAGGCAGCGGCGGGGCGTTGGCGGCAGCGGTGGTGTTGTTGTTTAACCCATTTCAGCCCAAATAATGTAGACCTATGATTAAAGATATTCCAATCATGGCCATCTTGTCTTTTTCCCAAGTGCAAAGATGTTGGTGTTGTTGATGTTGTTGGTAGTGGTATTGCTGTTGTTGTTGTTGGTGGTGGTGGTGGTGGTATTCTTGGTGGCAGCGATGGTCATGGGTTTGTTGCTAGTGTTATTACTGTTATATACTAACATTACTGTTACTATTGCTGTTGTTGTTCATAGTGGTGATGGTATCGGTAGTTGTTCAGGATTATCTCTAATCAACTTTTATCCATCAGACCGAGAATCAAAAGCACTCCATCCATGACCATCCTATGTATTTAAGGCTACGAGGAGTGACATTATCTAATCATCTAATTATCTAATAATTATCATCTTATTATCTAATATCACCTTTCATTTGTGTGATCTAGGGGAGATTTAGTTGCTATTTTCAGCATGCTGATTGACCACATAAGCACATAAAATCTTCTTCAGTTACTCATGGTACTAATGGTGACAATGTCATGAGGAGGTAGTGGTGGTGGTGGTGGTGACGGTTGTACCATGCTGGTGGTGTAATTCTATAGTGGTGGTATAGACTGATGGTATTGTAGATCAGAAGTGGTAGTGTTATACCATGGTGGTGTTATACCATGGTGATGTCATACCGTGGTGGTTTTGTATGGGTGGTAAGGTAGAGCCATGGTGGAATTATAGCATGATGGTAGTGTTGTAGTGTGGTGGTGATTGTGGTGATGGCGGTAGTGGTAGTGGTGGCGGCAGTGGAGGCAGTGGAGGCAGTGGCGGTGGCAGTGACAGTGGCGGTGGTGGTGTTGGTGATTGTGGTGCTGGTGATGGTAGCAACGGTGGTGATGGGGGTGTTGGCAATGGTGGTGGTGATGGTGGTAGTGATTGTGCTGATGGTGGTGGTATTGTAGTATGATGGCCTTGTAATTTGGTTGATGGGTTCTTGACATGGTTACTTGGTAATATTGTGAAGTCGTGGTTCAATGGATGGATAGCATTATAAAAATAATCCTTTCTACTTTTCTACTATAAGCGCAAGGCCTGAAATTTGGGGGATTACATCAATGCCAGTGCTCGACAGATACTTAATTTATCAACCCCTGAAAGAAAGAAAGGCAAAGTCAGCCTCGATGGAATTTGAAATCAGATCATAAAAAGCCAAAAGAGATGCCACAGAACATTTTATAAGACAATGTAGCATTTGGGTGTACGGCGACAGTGCTACAGTATGGTCGTGTAGTGTCGTAGCTCCTATTATATGCATGTACATAGCATCTTCCCGACTTTGCTACTGTATATAAAAGCACACATACATATAAGGATAGACATAGAAGCACAAATAAATGCACACACACACACACACACACACACACACACACACACACACACACACACACATCTACATAGATAAAGACAGTGCTCCAGCATGGCCACATTCAAAATGACAATAGAAAAACAAAAAAAGAATATACATACACACCCAGCACATGCATCGACGAATGCACACAGATGCATGCAGACGCACTTGTGTTTGTTTTGCTTAACAAGGAATATGGAAAAGAAAAGGTGAGTGGAGGGCTCCCTTTCTTGGCAGACTGAGGGAAAAAAAGGGGACAGGAAAGAGAAAGAGAGAGAGAGCAAGAGACACCCATAACAATTGAAATCTCTGACAGAATTTTCTGGACCCCTTTTCCCTTTCCCTTGCTCTTATTCTCACCCTTGCTTCCTCATTCTATTGTTAATTATTTCAGTAATCTCACAGGGGTTTCCTAGATGCAGGGGTTTGTGGGCAATGGTTGCACTGTGGTGGTATATAGCATGTATTCTGCCTGTCTGCCACTCACTGCTCACCACCCACCGTCACAGTCCACCTACCCACTTATCCACCTCTCTTTCGTATCTATCTACCCACCTATCCACCCCTTTTTTCTTCTTTTTCTTTTGGATTTCATATTTACACACATTTTAGACAAATGACCACATACACGTACGCATGCATGCACTCGCTTTCATTTACTTACAATCAAGTATACTTATGCCCACATGTACACATGCATATAAACATACATACATATATACATACGTACGTACATACATACATACATAATACATACACATACACATGCACAGCTGGCTCATATAAACACAGGCATACAGCCACAGATATATTTATGTATATATTTATGTAAATACATATATATATATATATATATATATATACACACACACACAATGAGCCAGCTCTCTCACTCTCTTTCACACTCTCTCTGTCTCTCTCTCTCTCGATATATATATATATATGTATATGTATATGTATATATATATATATATATATATATATATATATATATATATATATATGTGTGTGTGTGTGTGTGCATGTGTATATGAGAACTAGCTGTGTATGTATATGTGTGTGTGTGTTTGTATACATATAAACTTACTCATGAATAATACACAACACACACACATGCATACATACATACACATACATGTAACCTTTCCCTTGCCTTCATTGTTAATTTGTAAGTAGGGAATGGTGAATCAACATCATCAACAGTGTCATCATTATCAATCGCATCTTTATGAACATGGTCATCTTTATCATCATTATCAGCATCGTCACTGCCACCATCGCTGTCATCACTCCACCCCCACCCCCCAACCATTATCATCATTACCATCATCATCAATACTACAACCATTGTCAACATCATCATCATTGTCATCATAACTACCATCACCACAAGCAGCCATAACAATCATCATCATCACTATGGACATCATCTCCATCATCAGCAGCATTACCATCACCATCACAACCGCCACTGTCATCATTGTGATCAATATCGGCGTTATCATCATTGTCATCATCATCGTCGTCATCATCATCGTCATCATCATCGTCATCACCATCATCATCATTATCATCATCATTGTCATCACCGTCGTCGTCATCACCATCATCATCCTTATCATCATCATCATCATTGTCATCATCATTATCGTCATCACCACCACCACCACCCTCATCATTATTATCATCATTGCCACCATCACCATCATCATCATCATCATCATCGTCATCATCATCATTGTCATCACCATCATCATCATCCTTATCATCATCATCATTGTCATCATCATTATCGTCATCACCACCACCACCACCCTCATCATTATTAGCATCATTGCCACCATCACCATTAGCATCACTATTCCCAACATCGTCGTCGTCGTCATTATCCCTGTGTACACATTTTACCTATTCTCTTCCCATACCCCCGTGTTAACCTCATCATCACACAATTTACATTATCATTTCCCACTTTCTCACCCCCACTTCCTCTATATTTACCCTCAATTTGCCCATCCCATTACCTCTCCATGATGCTCCTCTCACCCATAGTGCCACTGTCCCAATACTGCCGCTACCACTCCCTCCTCCCACTTCTTGTTTTTTACCTACCACCTACCCCCGCGCCCCCCGCCTCTGCTCCTAAGTTAATATCGGCTGATGATGATCAATGATGTTCATGACGATGATGCTGGTGTCAAAAGCGACGATGAGAATTATGACGAAGACAACGAAAACAAGGAGAAAAATGATAATGATGATGAGGAACAAGAGGGGGGAGCGGCAGATGTGGATATTGAGTGATGAAAAGGATGATGATGACAACAACAATGATGACGATTATAAAATTTCTTGTACACATCATACTTACACGATTTCACACACACGTACTTCTACCTTGTTCTACCTTTCTCTCTACCCTACACCCGACAACTCTTACCCAATCTACCTCCTCCCTCTTATTCTCATGCACCACTGGCAAAAAAAAAAAATAAACCTAAGCATAAGTAAAAATTAGCTGATGATGAGAGTGATGGTGATGACCGGCTATAAAACAGCTTCCATACCCAACAATGGTCTGCAGTTGGAAAAAGAAGAGAAGAGGAATGATGACAACAAATGTAAGTGCTCAAAATAGGATATCAGTAGGTTTGGAGGTGGTGGTGGTGGCAGCGGCAACAGTGGTGGTGGTGGTGGTGGTGGTGGTGGTGGCAGCAGTGGTGGTGGTGGTGGTGGTGGCAGCGGTGGTGGTGGTGGTGGTGGTGGCAGCGGCAACAGTGGTGGTGGTGGTGGTGGTGGCAGCGGCAACAGTGGTGGTAGTGGTGGTGGTGGCAACAGTGGTGGTGGCAACAGTGGTGGTGGTGTTGGTGGCAACAGTTGTGGTGGTGGCAACAGTTGTGGTGGTGGCAGCGGCAACAGTCGTGGTGGTGGTGGTGGTGGTGGTGGTGGCAACAGTCGTGGTGGTGGTGGCAACAGTCGTGGTGGTGGTGGCAACAGTGGTGGTGGTGGTGGCAACAGTGGTGGTGGTGGTGGTGGTGGCAACAGTCGTGGTGGAAGCAGTACCTGTTTAGGGCTGAAGCAACATAAGGATGGTTGCCAAATTGGAGAGATAAAGTACAAATTCAAGTTGTGGACAGATATTCGGATAAGACAATCATAATAATAAGAGAACTCAGAGAAAGTGAAACATCCACCAAGGCAACACCAACATCCTCTCAACAATTAGCCAGAGATGATTTTTAAAATGAGAATATCTAAAATAAACTCTACTGCTCTCACAAATGAGAATACTAAAAATGAACCCGACTGCTCTCAAAAATAAAGTAAAAAAAAAGTGGAAAAATAATCCAGAACCTTTGTCTGGTACCTGATCTATCCTAATGGTAGTCATGGAATACGAAGGTGGGTATGCGGGCCATGTTTGTAATGCTGTGAGTGTCGTTTGCAGTGGGGACAGAAACAGTTTTTTCTACGAAAGCCTTCTATAGTCTATCCACCGATATAGCGCCTTTACAACCATTAAGGTCTATAGTGAAAAATTTATCTGTGCATGAAAGAAAATGGAAAGGAACTATATACAGTGTTGTTAACAGAGATTTAAGAACATCGTTGCACACAAAAATGTGAGTCCAAGAAGTAAAGCTTCCTTCAAGGTAGAGCTAGAAATGCAATTGTCAAGTAGGTAAGAGATTGTAAACAGGAGCGATATATTCAAAATTGGTACAACTGAAAATTGTCATGGATAAATTAAATTTATTTTTGTTACTGTTAGTGTTATTTAATTTTTGAACAGTTTTGCTGTCGTTTGTTTGTGTAGTTTGATTTCTTTATCCATCAGTTTCTACTAAGATACAGATGCAAGTAAAATTAATAATAGAGAAATGAAAATAAAACTTTGGAAACAGCAATGCCACCATAATTTATGTGGAAATTATGAGTGTGTTTCAGGGTAGATAATCAGAGATCATAATACTTCATGTGTGACAAAGTAAATATGACAAATAATCCAGAGACCTTGTCCGGTACCAGTTCGATCCCAAAATCTAATCAGTTCATGCCAGTGACAAGGCTAAACATCCTTGAAAGTTTCATCTGAATCCATCCAGCAGTTCTTGAGATATCTTGTCCACGGACAAACAAGCAAATAAGCAAACATGACTGAAAACAATATCTCCACCTTTGCTAAGGTGGAGGTAATAATTATTATAAAGGCAGTGAGCTGGCAGAATTGTTAGCACACCAGGCGAAATGCGTAGCAGTATTTTATCTGCCACTATGTTCTGAGTTCAAATTCTGCCGAGGTTGACTTTGCCTTTCATCCTTTCAGAGTTGATAAATTAAGTACCAGTGAAACACTAGGGTTGATATAATTGGCTAGTCCTCTCCCCACAAATTTCAGGCCTAGTGCCTATCGTTGTAAGGATTATTATTATTATTATCATCATTATTATTATTATTATTATTATTATTATTTTTCAACCCCGAAAGGATGAAAGGCAAAGTTGACCTCAGCAGAATTTGAACTTAGAACATAGTGGCAGACAAAATACTGCTACACATTTCACATGCTGATGATTCTGCCAGCTCCCCACCTTTGCCTTGTAATAATAATGATAATGATAATAATTTCAAATTTTGGCACATGGCCAGCACTTTCAAGGAGGGGTGTAAGTCAATTGCATCAACACCAGTATTTCGCTGGTACTTATTTATCGGCCCTGAAAGGATGAAAGGCAAAATCTACCTCGGCAGTATTTTAATTCAGAACCTGAAGATGGATGAAATGTCATTGAGAATTTTATCCGAAATGATAACGATTCTATCAGCTCACCGTCTTAATAATAATAGTAATGATAATCCTTTCTATTATAGGCTCAAGGCCTGAAATTTGGGAGGAGGGGGTAAGTTGATTACATCGACCCCACTATATAACTTGCACTTATTTAATCAACCCCAAAAGGATGAAAAGTAAAGGTGATCTCGGCGGAATTTGAACTCAGGATATGAAGATGGAGAAAATACTTCTAAGCATTTTGCCCTGTGTGCTAACGATTGTTATTTCTTTATTGCCCACAAGGGGCTAAACATAGAGGGGACAAACAAGGACAGACAAAGGGATTGAGTCGATTATATCGACCCCAGTGCATAACTGATACTTAATTCATCGACCCCAAAAGAATGAAAGGCAAAGTTGAACTCAGTGGAATTTGAACTCAGAATGTAAAGACAGACGAAATACTGTTAAGCATTTTGCCCGGTGTGCTAACATTTCTGCCAGCTCGCTACCTTAACGTTTCTGCCAGCTCACCATGTGTGAATGATTCTGCTAGCTTGCTGCCTTGTAAGAAGGAGAAGGAGGAGGAGGGTTCGATCACTGGAGGCTATGGAAAAAGTATGGCCTGGACCATACTTTATAGAGCTATAAGAAGAAATGCAATTATGTTAAAAGAGTGTGCATTTATAAAGCAATGAAAAATTACTACTTAAATACTGCCAATAAACTTTAGTATGTATGCATGTATGTATGTATGTACACTATGATTCATTTTTAATACAATTATTATTCATAAATAAACACAATATTATTGTGAATACTGTTATCATATTTACATTTACATGTAGTGAAAAATTGAACTCATCTCATTCACATTATTGTCACCGTTTGGATGAAAATCAAACAAAAGATGTATATTTTTTGTTTATATATAGCATGCAATTATATACTTAAATGTTGTTACATACACAAATGTGCCCCACCAACTTTGTTTCTGCAGAACTTCTGGGAAAATGGATATTTTTTAATGAAATGTTCTACAATTAGAATTAGAGAAGAATACATGTGGTCTTTTATTCTATTACCAGCTTCAGCGAGAGGCTGTGGCCATGCTGGGGCACTACAAAAGTTTCAAGATAATAGATATTATTACATAGTAATATGTTACATAAGCCAGGAGAAAACGTCAGAGGACAGTGTTTCTTTTAGTGGTGGAGGTGGTGTTTTTATAGTTGATAATTGAAAAAATAAAATCAACAGCAAAATGTAAGGCTTTATTCCATGACATTACCAACTTGCTTACCACTTTTGTTTCTGCTCCACCCATCTCGCTATATACACAGCTACCCCACCCATGGCACCACAACAAACCACACATCTCCTCACATCTGCCACACTTCAGCCCCACTACCACCACCAACAACAACACCATCACACTTGATAAAGTGTGTGGCATTGTGTGGTATTATATGGTGTTGTGAGGTGTTGTGTAGCGTGGTGATACCCACATCAGCAGGACTATGGAAGCAGCATCAATTCTCTGTCAGTTACATAACTACTGACCTTTTCACCACCATCACAATAACACTGGCACTCTGTCAGTTTAAGACGGTGAGGGTTCCAGTTGAGCCGATCAATGAAAGTGTCTGCTTATGAAATTAACATGTAAGTGGCTGAGCACTCCACAGACACGTGTACTCTAAATGTAGTTCTCAGGTAGGTTTAGCATGACACAAAATGTGAAAAGGCTGTCCCTTTTAAATACAGGTACAACTCATTTTTGCCAGCTGAGTGGACTGGAGCAATGTGAAATAAAGTGTCTTGCTCAAGGACACAATGTGCTGCTGAGAACTGAACTCACAACATTACAATTTTAAGCTGAATACCCTAACCATTAAGCCACGTACTTCACACAGTGACAACCACAATAACAACCACAATACCACTACTATCACTACTACTCATAAGTCACGACACATGGCTCATTGGTTAGAGTGTCAGACTCTGGACCAGGCTGTGTTGTGTTCTTCAGCAAGACACTTTATTTCACATTGCTCCAGTTCACTCAGATGTAGATATGAGTTACTATGTCGCTGGAGCCAAGCTGTATCAACCTTTGCCTTTTCCTTGGATAACATTGGTGGTGTGCAGAAGGGAGGCTGGTTATGTATGGACGACTACTGGTCTTCCATAAAACAACCTTGCCCAGACTCATGTCTTGGAGGGGAACTTTCTAGGTGCAATCCCATGGTCATTCATGATCCAGGGAGCCATTTACTACTACTCATACAAACACTACCACTTACTACATCCAATACCACTACCATAACAGAGCCCTGCTAGAAATAAAAACTGCATTCACTCAAATTAACACCTTATGCTTTGTCTTAAATGAAGCCAAATATGTTGGACTATGTTGTACATATACAGAAACATGGGATGGTCAAGACTGGAGTACCATTGATCATAGGTTTGCTGAATCATGGTTGAGCTAAGGTTAAATAACAACTACAATGATGATATGACAATAACAACTACAAAGACCACCACCACCACCACCATCACATCCAACAGCACACCAAACGCTACCCTCAGTAACACTGATATGAACTACACCACCATCACCACTATTATCATTACAGGGAATGCTGAATCCTGCCACCACCATTAGTAGGTCCCATGGGAAAGTTTCTTAATGGTTGCTTGTTCAGCAAGAAAAAGCAACTAAGTCTCCCTGAAATTACACCTTTATTGCTTTAAAAAACATTGGCATAGGATAATGGATGTTAAAATCATGATGAAGATAATGATACATATATATCTTTGTATGTATACACACACACACATACACACATGCATATATTCATCTACACTCTTGGAGTGGTTGGCATTAGGAAGGGCATCCAGGTGTAGAAATTCTGCCAGATCAGATTGGAGCCTGGTGCAGCCTTCTGGTTTGCCAGTCCTCAGTCAAATCGTCTAACCCATGCTAGCATGGAAAGTGGACGTTAAACGATGATGATGATGATGATATATATATATCTATATATATATATATATATATATATACATACATAGGCACAGAAGTGGCTTTGTGGTAAAAAGCTTGCTTCCCAACAGCATGGTCCTGGGTCCAGTCCCACTGCATGGCACCCTGGGCAAGTGTCATCTACTATAGCCTTGGGTCAACCAAAGCTTTGTGAGTAGATTTGGTAGACGGAAACTGAGAGAAGCCTGTTATATATATATATATATATGCATGGTCATTTTTTTTTTTTGCCAAATAAACACACACACTATATATTTGGTCTTCACTCGTTTATTACTGTTCTTACTTTTTTTTAAATTTCAACTCACATCCATTGTCTGGAAATCTTTCGTCACACATCTGTGACCTCTTCAGTGACATTTTTCGTTTTCGTGTGTGCTCTTGCTCCCCTTACTCCATCTATATATCATCAGTAAATCATAAACCCAAAAAAGGAAGCACACTCTAAGCTATAGAGTAGTAGAGTATATAGATAAAGATAAATATTACCAGTTTATGGTGTTACCCTGGGTTTCATGTCCATACAGCACTCAGCTTTACAGCATTTCCTCAGATCCTAAACCTGTTGGCCTATGGCCTCTCTATAGGCCAATGCTGTAAAGTTAAGTGCATTATGGAA
>NC_142932.1:43514361-43536861 GCF_046866305.1 Octopus bimaculoides | reverse complement strand
AAGTTGCATATGTTTATCATATTAGTGGTGGTATTGGAGGTGGTTGTGATGGTGTGGATGATGATGATGATGATCGTGGTAGTGGTGGTAGTAGTTTGGTGGTTGTGATGGTGTTGGTGGTAATGTTTATGCTAGTGGTTGTGGTAGTGCCTGTGATGGTGTTTGGTGGTATTGGGGTTTGCAGTTGTCTCAGTGTTTGCGTTAATGATAGAACTGGTGTTGGTGATATTCTTGTTGTTGTTGTTGCCATTGTTGTTGTTGTTGTTGTTGTTATATAATGGATGAGGAAGAAAGATGAGAAGGAGAGATTCGTTAGTTATTTTACCATATTGTTGTTGACGTTGTTGACATCGTATCCGTGGCGATGATGACAACAACGACGACAACAACAACAACGACAGCAACAACAACAACAATGATGATGATGCTGATGACAACGACAAAGATGACGATGATGACGATGATGCTGTTGTTGCCATGGTGGTGGTTTGGGTGACATTCTTAACACTAGTGGTGGTATTTGGTTTGATGCTGATGGCATAGGCGGTAGTAATTGTGATGATGATCATTATGCTGATAGCGTAGGTGTTAGTGCTAGTGGTGCGGATAATGAAAATGGGGGTGCTGATGCTGCTGATGACGATGGTGGTGATGCTGATGCTGGTGGTATTACTGATGGTGATAATGAAATTGGTAGTGATACCATTAATGGTGTGGTGGTGGTGTTAATGCTGGTTGTGTGGTGGTGGTGGTGGTGGTGCTGCTGCTGCTGCTGTTGGTAGTGTCAGTGGTGAAGGTGACAGTGGTTGTGGTGTTAATGCTGGTTGTGTAGTGGTGGTAATGATGATGATGATGATGATGTTGATACTATTGCTGGTGTATGTAGAAATAATGTTAGTGGGGATGATAATGATGGCGGTGATGCTGATTCTGGTGCTTGGGTTTTTTTTTTGTTGGGAATTGTGATACCCACCATGATTGTAGTTGTTTAATGCAAGCAAACCTTGATTGAGCAGCTCTATAATTAATGTTATTCCAGCCATGAGCTTCCCATCTTTTCTTTTTATTTAAAACATGGCAGCGTGTGATTTGTGAATTATTTTTGCTGTTCATAGTAACAAGTGCTTGATGGACCACTTCTTAGTATGAGACAGAGAAAACAATTGATTATAATGACTCCAGTATTTGGTGGGTACTTTATTTTATCAACCCCAGGACGATGAAAAACAGATTTGAATCTGGTGGGATTTATAATTCACTGGCAGGATGTAAAGAGCTGGAATGAATGCCACAAAACATTTTTCTCGGTGTTCTAACAACTCTGCCAGCTCACAATAATGTCAGATCAAATAATAATAATAATGCAATAAGGGTGGAGCACTTGGAGAAAACAGCACTGCTTGGAACTGCTCGAATACTCCGGAGGGTGCTCGAAAAATAAGAGCTGTTACCTTAGTTCACTGATAGTGAACAGCTGAGACCGTAGTGCATCTCCAGTGTTAGAAGCTGTGCAAAGGCAATAAATAATAATAATAATAATATACTGAGAAGAGCATTATCACTGTGAAAACAACATCCATTCATGAATTTTTTAATTTATTATTTTTTTTTGTTTTTTAAATAAATATTTTGCCTGTGAATTTGCGTGTGTAAACTGGGAATTCATAGAATGAGTTTCTCTGCCCTAAGTGTACAGAAAACACTCGACGAGAAATGGAAGAAAATTTGAAGAAAGAAAAAAAAAAAAACATAATAATAATAATAATAATAATAATAATCAGAAGTGTTATCATGTACATTGTTTTGTCTTGGTATAAAAGATGGGCTACAGTAAATATTCTGCTCAATACCACAGATTTGCTTGTTAGTTGTTTGACCTTCACTAGTAGAGCATGTCCCTTGGTGGCATCTCTGATCACAAACAGAAGTTGTGGGAGAGCACCATAGCCATGTGGTGAGAGGAATTCTTTGGGGTTTGGATAATTCACCTTTGGAAATATGCAAGGTCATGCACTGTTTATCTTGATATGAGATCACCATGTTGCACACATATTGTTGTAATGCATGTGCCTGATGTACCCTTATCAAACGGGTAGTCATGATGGACATACTGGGCTTCATATATTTTACCCCAGTGTCACTTTGATGTCATGCCATGCTCTCTCACTCAATAATAATAATAATTATAATAATAATGGTTTCAAATTTTGGCACAAGACCAGCAAGTTTGGGGGAGGGGATAAGTCAATTATATCAACCCTAGTGTTCAACTGGTACTTACTTTATCAATCACAAAAGGATGAAAAGCAAAGTCGACCCCAGCAGCAAAACTTAATGCTGGAAGAAATGCCGCTAAATATTTTTCCCTGTATGGTAACAACTCTGCCAGCTTACTGCCTCAATAATGATAATAATAATAATAATAATAATAATAATAATACCAGTCATGACTTACAGTTTCAATATCATTAACTGGTCAATTACTGAAATATGTAATCTTGACAGAAAAATACGAAAACTGTTGACAGTACATAGAATGCACCATCCTAAGGCAGATATAGATCAACTTTATTTGCCGGGAGGCCATGGACTTTTACAACTGACATTAACAATGAAGATTGCCATTCAAACTGACAGAAAGATAGATGCGAATAGGCCAAATATTATATTGAAAGACTTCAGACAAAAATCATGCTTCCTCATTGATATGACTGTACCAATCATCATAAATGTATCTGTCAAGACCTATCAAAAACTGAGCAAGTATAATGATCTTGAAATAGAAATTAGCAAAACGTGGAACCTCAAGACTAAAACAATACCTGTTGTCAAAGGTGCCCTAGGAATGATAGCAAAAGGGGCTGATTACTAACTAACTCAGATACTAGGAAACCCCAAAAAAGCAGAAATTCAAAAGATAGTGCTCATGGGAACTACCCATATCCTATATAAAATACTGTCTATGTAATCCCTAATTCTAAAACAAACACAATTTTCTTATGGTTTCTTAAACATTCTCTAGAACAACACTCTGTACAAAACCAAATATATGGCACCCTAAGCATAACACCAACAAGAACTTCTAACTTGTTGTCTCTTGAGGTCTATGGGTGAGACTTGGAGCCATTGTACAAATGCAAAGCAAAAGTGAAACATAAAATAATAATAATAATGATAATAATAATAATAATAATAATCCATTTTACGAAAGGTACAAGACCTGAAATTTTGGAGGGAGGGAGCTAGTCGGTTACATCAACCCAGTGTTTCACTGGTACTTATTTCATCGACCCTGAAAGGATGAAAGGTGAAGTCAACCTTGGCAGAATTTGAACTCAGAACATAAGGATGGACAAATGCCGCTAAGCTTTTTTCCTGGCATGGTAACGATTCAGCCACCACACTGCCTTAATAATAATAATAATAATAATAATAATAATAATAATAATAATAATGATAACAACAACAACAGCAATAATAAGAAGAAGAAGAATAACAATAACAATAACAACAATAATAATAATAATAATAATAATAATTGAAAAGAGAGGAGTTGCAGTATGAAGGCATAAGAATAAGGCTGGAAAGAACATATAGAGTAAAAGATAAATGGCATGATGTAATATTGAAAGAATTGAAACAAAGAGCAGTAGCAATCAAGCCAAAATTGGAAAGATGTGACTATAGAAGAAAACAATTTGCACAGAATAGATTGTTTGAAGTCAATCAGAGAAAACTGTTTGAGGAATTAGATGGGCAATTACACCTGACTTTGGTAACTGATGCAGATGAAAGCAGAGCCTTTTGATTGGGAATCTGGGATGAACTTGTGAAGCATAATGATAATGCAGAGTGGCTACATGAAATCCAAGACAGGTTAAGAAATATACAAGGTCAAAACAACATAAAAATAAATACAGAGAAGATAAAAAGACAGGTAAGTAAAATACCAAATTGGAAGAGCCCAGGACCAAATGGTGTCCAAGGATATGTGATGAAGAAGCTGAGAAGGCTCCATGAAAGGATAGCAGGCACCAGCATAATGAAAACAGCCAAAATGTTTGGTGTATCGAGAAGTACTGTCTCAAAAGTAATGACAACCTTTGAGAAAGGGGGAAAAACATCCTCGTTGAAACAAAACTCCGGAAGAAAACCAAAACTTTCAGACAGGGACTGTCAGACTTTTACATGAATTGTTAGAAAGGATCACAAAAGTACTGCTCCCAAAATTACTGCAGAGCTTAATGACCACCTCGAGAACCCAGTTTCCACAAAAACTGTTTGTCAGGAGCTGTGCAAAGCCGGATGTCATGGGAGGGCTGCAATCAGAAAACCACTACTTTCAAAATGGAGCAAAAACCTACGGAATTGTTCCCAAGAACAGTGGGAAAATGTTATTTTCTTGGACAAGTCATCTTTACCTTCCAGCTGAGTATACATGTAGAGACAGTCAAAAGAAGCATTTGACCCAGACTGCCTTCTTCCAACTGTTAAACATGGAGGAGGATCTGTGATGATCGGGGGGGGGGGGGGGAGGTTATATCTTGGAAATCCACCAGCCCAATGTTCTTCCCTCATAGCAGAATTAATATTCATGACTATTTAAGTATTTTATCTGATCAAATTCATCCTATTGTTGCAGAACTGTTTCTGGAGGGAAACACAATCTTTCAGGATGATAATGCACCAATTCACACAGCTAAAGTTGTTACTGAATGGCATGAGGAACATTCTAGTGAAGTTGAACATCTTATCTGGTCACCAGAGTCCCCAGATCTCAAAATTATTGAACATTTATGGTGCATTTTAGGAAAACAAGTAAGAAGTCGATATCCTCAACCATCTTCACTACAAGAACTGGAGACTGTTTCAGCTGAAGAAAGGACAAAAATTCCTTTGGAAACAATTCAGACTTTGTACTCGTCCATACCTCATAGAATTCAAGCTGTAATTACTGACAAAGGTGATCCTACCCAATATTAAGATAAATTTTAAGTTGTTACCATTATTTTGTCCAACCTCTGTACACACACATACATATACACACACACATACTTACACACACATATACATATATACATATATATATATATATATATATATATATATACATACATATATAGTTCTATGTGTGCCATAAATATCGCCATCCACTTTAGAGAAAATTTGTAGTTTGGAATCAGTAGTTCTTTGACTGCTATTTCTAAATTTTCAGTATGTTGGAGAAGCAACTCAATTGCTAATCCCTGTATATTTATAATGATAAATAGTCTTACCGATAAAGGTTTTTTTCATACTGAACTACTTGGCAGAATTGTTAGTTATTAATTCTATTATTAATTGACGATTCTCTGCCCTTATTCTTGTATATATATATATATATATATATATATATATACATGTATATATACGTACATATATATATATATATATATATATATATATACATATATATGTACATATATATACACACACACACATATATACACATATACCGGCCATCACGAAGGGAAATAGCCCTGAAACTCGAGTCGCCTTTATATATTTATATTTGTATATTTGATCCTTTATATTGAACACTCAATATTTCATCTACATTCAATACTTTCTTTCATGGTGCCATCCATTTTTATTTTATTTTATTTTATTTTATATTATATATTGTATATTATATTATATATTGTATATTCCATATTCTATACCCCACATTGGTTCTGCAGGAATATAAATAAAACATAAAAAACAGACAGTGTTGGAACTCTTTTAAACAAAATAATATATTCCTCCTATACACAATCATACAAAAAAAACACCTTTTTTGTATTTATTTTTACTCGCCCTTTTCTTAGCTCTCCTGAAATAAGAATTTCTAACTTCCGGTCAGCCATTGTTATGATCGGCCATTATTATGATCGGCCATTATTATGATTGACCGTTGACTGAACACTATTCAATTTTTTTTCTCCGTGTTTTTCTCCTTGTCTCCGTATTCTTTCTGTTGAAGAGCGTAGCTCGAAACGTCAAAGACTTTCCGTATTCCCGAGCGTCATACTAATATATACTTTTGTTATTTACACCACCTGTCCTCGTCTGTTGTTATTATTTGTATATTCTCCCATATATATATATATATATATATATATATATATATATATACACACACACACACACACACACACACACACACACACACACACACACACACACACACACACACACACACACACACACACACACACACACACACACACACACACACACACACACACACACACACGACAGGCTTCCATGTAGCTTCTTTTTACCAAATTCACTTACAGAGCATTGCTCACCTGAAACTGTAGTAGAAACAATTGCTAAAGGAGGTGTCACACAATAGGACTGAACTCCAAACCATGCAATGGTAAGTACTATGTCAAACATAGAGATTGGGACTTGACTTAAGAACACGGGTTGACAGTAGGGTTCCTTAGTCTGGAAGGTGGAAACTTGAAACTTATAGTTGATAAGAACAAAGTGACATGGAGGTTGCTCATGTATATACATGCACATGTATATGTGTATGCTTGTATTGTATACGTATGTGTGTGTGTGTGATTTATGTGCTTATATGCATGTGTATTTGTGAGCTTGTGCATATATATGCGTGTATGTATATATATGTATATGTATGCATATATGTATATATATGTGTGTATGTAAATATGTGTGTGTATATATGCGTATGTGTGTATGTGTGTATATATATATATATATGTACATATATATATATATATATATATATATATGTACATATATATATATATATATATATATATATGTACATATATATATATATATATATATATATATATATATGTACATATATATATATATATATATATATATATATATATATGTACATATATATATATATATATATATATATATATATATATATATATGTATATATGTACATATATATATATATATATATATATATATATATATATGTTTGCCAGTGCCCCTGGACTGGCTTGTGCGGGTGGCACATAAAAGACACCATTTCGAGCGTGGCCGTTTTCGTGCGGGTGACACGTAAAAGCACCCACTACACTCTCTGAGTGGTTGGCGTTAGGAAGGGCATCCAGCTGTAGAAACTCTGCCAAATCAGACTGGAGCCTGGTGTTGCCATCCGGTTTCACCAGTCCTCAGTCAAATCGTCCAACCCATGCTAGCATGGAAAGCGGACGTTAAACGATGATGATGATGATGATGATGACATATACATAATATATATGTGTGTGAGTATTTGTAAGTATACATAGATATATAAATGTGCACATACACACACACACACACACACACACACACACACACACACACACACACACACACACACACACACAATGCTTGAACATCATCTTTTTTTATCATTTTTGGTATATTTTATATTTCTGAAAACTATTATCCATAAATTTAATGAAATTTTAAACAAATTGTATTTAAATCTACCTAAATTTGGGTGACTGAGCAAGAAATATTATTACTGATTTTCTGCTGCTGCTAACAACAACAGCAAAAATGATAATAATAATAATAATAATTATTATTATTATTATTATTATTATTATTATTATGATAGTAATAATAATAATAAAAATAATTTTAAAGATTAAATAGTGGGAGGAGATAATGTTGAAAATTCTGATTCTTTGTTTTTCTGAAGAACATTGAAATACCAAAACAAGACAAATACACATAAACATGAGCCTGTAATATGTGTGTATATGTATGTATACATATATGCATGTATGTATGGGCGTGTTATTATTTGTATGTGCATTTGTGCATATAAGTGTGTGGGTGGGACAGCCCTACCAGTATAGGTGTCACTATAAATCCACCCAGAATACTCTGTAAAGTGGGTTGTAAGCAAGCAGGGTCATAGGGGTCAAGATGATCCTTTAATCTTGTCAAGAATTTGTCACTATTTCTAGTGCTGTTGCCACAATAAATTGCACCCAGTACACTCTCTGAACTAATCGGCATATGTAGTCATGGACCAGACACAGACACACTCTTGACTCTCTCACTCTTTGACACTCTGGCAATTCCAGAGTGTGATAGCTGGTGGGAGAGAGAGAGGTGGGGGAGCTGCACTAGTACTTGGCCATTGTTCATTTTTCAGCTGGGTAGACTGGAGGAAGGACACAATATGCTGCATGATCCCGGAATTGATCTCACTACCTTATAACTTATATATATAAATATTTAAATCATCATCATCATCATTTAACATCCGTTGTCCATGTTGGTATGGGTTGGAGTTTGACTGGGGTGGCACACTGGAATGCTGTGCCAGGCTCCAGTCTTATTTGGCATGGTTTTCTACAGCTGGATGCCCTTCCTAACACCAACCACTCAGAGAGTGTAATGGGTGCTTTTACATGCCACTGGCATGGGTACCATTTGTGTTATACCAGTATCTGCCATGACTGTAATCTTGCATGGTTTGATGGGTCTTCTACTCAAGCACGACATAATGCCAAAGGTCTTGGTCATAGCCTCTGTGAGGCCCAACATATGAACACTGTGGGAATGAATTTTGAGTAACTGTTAACATAATTTACTCTAAAGTATGGATGACTTAAGTTTACTTTTAACCTCCCCATTTTTACAAACACCAAGTTGATAGTTAACTCACTTTGTGATCATGAGTGCACCAAACTTCACATGTGCATTTGCTCATATTTTTGTGGATGCTTGTTAACGGTTATTTTTAATACATTTCTCGCTAGATTACATGTTCGTTTCTCTTGTTTTCCATTTGTGATTTTATTTTTGATCTTCTACATGAATGAAGATATTTTCTCTGTCTGGCTACTTTTCTCTCTACAAAACGAGAAGTGACATTGCGGAACTGCTATTTTAATGAGTTGTGTCTATTTATCACCTGATGAGATACATCTGCACCACCAGATGCTCCTGGACCAGTTGTTGAGTGTCCCACCTGTGAGAGATCAATGCTAGATGTGTCAAAACAATTGTCGTGATTAATAATATATTCTCATATGTTCCATCTTCCATCTTTCATTGGCCACATACATATATATATATATATATATATATATATATATATATATATATATATATATATATATATATATATATATACAGTAATGCCTTGATATATGAGTCTGCTCATAAGGCAAAAATTCAGAAAGCAGAGCAATAATTTCCCATAGTAGCAATATTATAAATCGTAATTCATTCCCAGAAGAATATTTTACATATAAAATTTACAATACTCATAAATAAATAGCAGTAAAGCAACAGTAGAATGTAAAGAATATTTTAATGTAAAGTAAAAAGAATGTCAAGATCATTTATGATAAAATATATTATTATTATAATCGTTTTCAAAATTACTTTCACTGACACTAGACTCACACACACCATCACTTGCAGATGCGAATGCCAATTCACAAGCACTCGTAGATGGACTTGTAGATTTCTTTTCAAAAATCAAGTCTAGAGTTGTTTGCTTAGAAGAAGCTTTTTCTCACTCTCTATAAATTTCTCAGTAACATGCAGAAGCATTTATGGTAGTAGAATCTTTTGCACTTCATTCAAAATTTGGATCCTGTAGTTGAAAAATAAAACTCGTAAACCCCAGGTCTCATAAAGCAGGTCCTCGTAAAGTGAGGTATTACTGTATTCTTTTCTTTTATTCCTTTACTTGTTTTAGTCATTTGACTGTGGCTATGCTGGAGCACTACCTTAAAGGGTTTTAGTCAAAAAAATTGACCCCAAGACTTATTCCTTGTAAGTCTAGCACTCATTCTATTATTCCCTTTTGCCGAAACGTTAGATTACAGGAACGTAAACACACCAACATCAGTTGACAAGCGATGGTGTGGGAGACAAACACAGACACACGCACACACACACACACATGCACGCACATATATATATACATGTACAACAGGCTTTTTTCAGTTTCTGTCTACCAAATCCACTCACAAGACTTTGGTCAGCTTGAGGTTATAGTAGAAGACACTTGCCCAAGACACAATGGGACTGAGCCTGCAACCATGTGGCTGTGAAGCAAACTTCTTACCACATATCCATGTTTGCACTTATATATATATATATATATCATCATCATCATCGTTTAACATCCGCTTTCCATGCTAGCATGGGTTGGACGATTTGACTGAGGGCTGGTGAAACCGGATGGCAACACCAGGTTCCAATCTGATTTGGCAGAGTTTCTACAGCTTGATGCCCTTCCTAACGCCAACCACTCAGAGAGTGTAGTGGGTGCTTTTATGTGTCACCAACACGAAGGCCAGTCATACGGTACTAACAATGGCCACGCTCAAAATGGTGCATTTTATGTGCCACCCGCACAAGAGCCAGTCCTGGGGCACTGGCAACGATCTCGTTTGAAAATCCTACGAAGGCCAGTCAGGCGGTACTATATATATATATATATATATATATATATATATATATGTGTTTGTGTGTGTGTATCACACCTGACTGCCTTTAAAACTGGCCTATCTTTAAATAATATTATCTTATCCTTATATGAATAAGAGATGGGACAGTTACAGCTGAGTTATCTTTGATTATTTATTTGATCATGGATCCACTCAATCCAGTCCAATCTGGTACTAAACAACAATAACAGCAACAACAACATACATACATGACAATGATAATCATTGATAATTCTTCCTGGAGATTGAAAGGCAGGTACTCTAACCACTAATTTACAAACCCACCCTGAACCCACCACTCCTTCCAGCTGCCATCACCATCCATTTTTTTTTTATTTTTTTCTTTCTTCCTGTAAAATAAAATCTGGTAAACAACCAATCAAAACTAAGCAATTCCCCACCACCATCATCACCACTGTCACTACTGCCACCAACATCACCACCACCACCACCGCCATCACCACCACCACCACCACCATCACCGCCATCACCACCACCATCTACAGAAGCACCTTCTACCTTATTATCGACCCATGCCGTCACCTAACGAAATACTTTTCTCATCATTGAGACACATATTTTAACATGTTTGTTAAACATAATCATACAGTCTTCCTTATTTATCTTGTTCTTTTTTTTTTGTGCTGTGTTTTATTTTATTTTATTCTTTTCTTTGGTGAGTGTAGAGAAGGGGGGAGGTCTGTTGTTGTTGTTACCTGAACAAATTAATTCAACAGAGAAATGAACAATAAAAAAAAAGTAAAAACAATCAGAAAAAAGGTAACCAAAAACAATTTTTGAAGAAAAAATGCATATATATATATATATATATATATATATATATATGTGTATGTATGTATGTATGTATGTATATACATAACATGTATATATGTTTCTTTATGAATTTTTACCTCCCCACCAAAAAAAAAAATTTTCTTAATTGCATCCTAAAATCTCTCATTTAACCTTTTGTTGTCAGTCACTGTCAGCATTATCATTATTATTGTTATTGTTGCTGTTGTTGTTACCATCATCATCATTCTTATCATCACCATCATCATTATCCATAATATTTTCATCATCATCACCACCATAATAATAATAATAATAATAATAATTATTATTATTATTATTATTATTATTATTATTATTATTATTATTATTATTATAATAATAATAATAATAATAATTATTATTATTATTATCATCATCATCATCGTTACACTGTCATCATGATTATCTATTTTACCATTATTATCAATGCCTTTAATAAAAAAAAACAAGCATATGAACAAATATATAAAAAATATTAAATTATTGTTGTTGAGATTGTTGTTATTGTTATTATTTTGTGTCTATAATAGAAAGGATTATCATTATTATTATTATTACTACTACTACTACTACTACAACCACCACCACCATCATCATCATCATCATTATCATCATCATCATTATCATCATCATCATCATCATCCTCTCCATCGTTGTCGTTATTAGTAGTATGGAGGGGGATCTTCTGGTTGTCTCCACAATCTTTCTTCTTCTTTTGAATGGGATGATAGTTGTGGTGGTGGTGGTGACGGTGGTGGGTAAGATCTTATAATTGTGTTTCATTAGTGTTTGGGTATTTCCAATAATACCTCCATTGATTAGTTTATTTGTTTGTTTATTTTTCTCTGAGTTTTTTTTTTTTTTGGTTTTTCACTGAAAACTACATTGTGTTTTTTCATTCATTTTTTAAAAATATTTTTCAATATTTTTTGTTTACTTTTTTTGCGTTTTTTTTTTTCTTCTAAATGTTGAACTTAAGATATATGTTTTAAAATTATTTTGTTTAATCATTAACTCCTTTAAAATATGACTGCCAGGGTGGCGCATGAGTATGTGAGAGAAAGAAAGCACAGGTGTGTGTGAATGCACATATATGTATGTGTGTGTGTGTGTGTGTGCATGCTTGTAAGTGTGCGTGTGTCTGGGTGGGCACTCTTGTTGCTCTGATTGAGGATCTTGTTGTTATTCTCAATGTTGTTGTTGTTGTTATACTTCTTATTCTCTTCTCTATTACAGGTTTCTTTTCTTATTCCACATCGTCTGCCAAACATTCTTTTCTTCTTTTTCTTCATTCTCACCTCCTCCTCTCCTTTTCCTCTTCTTCTCCTTTCTTCTTCCACATGCTTCTTCTCCTCCTCCTCCTCTTCCTATTTTCATTGGGGATTTTTCCTACTCTTATTGTTGTTGTTGTTGCTGCTATTGTTACAGCTATAATTGTTTCTTCTTCTTGCTGCAGTGATTGTCAGCTACCCAATAAGACCATCCCTACACTATCACTTAATCTGCTAGAAATAGCAGTCAAACCTCCTTCAAACTTCGCATACCCTACCATCTTAAATAACAAAACATTCAGTGGTCTATGTCCCACCTGACATAAAAAAAGCTTAGATGGTCATGCCTGGAACACCTTTGATCAGAAGCTTGTTAATAAAGGTTAACCTGGACCTAAAGAATAATAACAAGGACAAACTACTGATAGCCTAAAATAATAAAATTAATTGAGTTAGGTAAAGCTGAAACAAGCTTGACTGGATGATTATCTTGCCAACAACTTGCAGTAGTTTCTGAACAACATTTGCCACATGAGTCTTACAGATATAAAAGGGCCTATGCTGCACAGGAACAGAATACCTTCAAACTGACCAAACTATTACATGAATAAAACAAGAATCCTAAAAATTAGTGTTGTTAATACTTTTAATACACATAATGTCTTTTGAAATGTTTCACTTATGTAATAACAAAGTATGAATAGGTAAGACTGTTCATTTCTACAGCAGAGTAAATTTCTAGCCTTACTGTTGCCCCTGGCGATTAATTTCACCTGATGCATAGTCTAACACAATTCAAGTATCTCAATACATCTGAGTCTGCATACCATTAATGTTGTTTCGGTATTTTTCTGTTTCTTTCACATTTTGGTTTGAAAGTGACATGCCAGCTTGTAGACATGTTCATGATGATGCAGCAATAATAAACTGGAAATGGGTTATTGTTACCTTCTCTTTTAGATGGCAATTAGTAATCTGGTTGAGCTCGTTCAGATTTGCTGAACTTGATCACACTACCCACCATGATACCACATAGCAGAATAACATCCAGTGTCCTCACAAAGTTGGTTGATAAAGATTTTTTTGTTTTCTTTTTTACCTGGACAGTTCACTCATATATATTTCCATGTCAAGATCTTCTTAGGAATGTATCACTAATGAGTTATTGCTTAGACCTCCAGCAATATTCTGCAAAATTCATGTATTTCTCTCTCATTTATACATATACATATCATCATCATCATCATCATCATCGTTTAACGTCCGCTTTCCATGCTAGCATGGGTTGGACGATTTGACTGAGGACTGGTGAAACTGGATGGCAACACCAGGCTCCAGTCTAATTTGGCAGAGTTTCTACAGCTGGATGCCCTTCCTAACGCCAACCACTCAGAGAGTGTAGTGGGTGCTTTTACGTGTCACCCGCACGAAAACGGCCACGCTCGAAATGGTGTCTTTTATGTGCCACCCGCACAAGCCAGTCCAGGGGCACTGGCAACGATCTCGCTCGAAAATCCTACGGGAGCCAGTCAGGCGGTACTGGCAACGGCCACGCTCAAAATGGTGCATCTCATGTGCCACCCGCACAAGAACCAGTCCAGGGGCACTGGCAACGATCTTACTTGGCTTGCCGGGTCTTCTCACGCACAGCACATTTCCAAAGGTCTCGGTCAGTAGTCATCGCCTCGGTGAGGCCCAATGTACGAAGGTCCTGCCTCACCACCTCAGCCCAGGTCTTCCTGGGCCTACCTCTTCCACGGGTTCCCTCAGCTGTTAGGGTGTGGCACTTTTTCACGCAGCTATCCTCATCCATTCTCACCACATGTCCATACCAGCGCAATCGTCTCTCTTGCACGCCACAACTGATGCTTCTAATGTTCAGCTTTTCTCTCAAGATACTTACACTCTGACGGGTATTCACATTGACATTACACATCCAACGGAGCATACTGGCTTCATTCCTTGCGAGCTTACGTATGTCCTCAGCAGTTACAGCCCATGTTTCACTGCCATGTAGCATGGCTGTTCGTACGCATGCGTCATACAGTCTGCCTTTTACTCTGAGTGAGAGTCCCTTTGTCGCCAGCAGGGGTAAGAGCTCTCTAAACTTTGCCCAGGCTATTCTTATTCTAGCAGCTACACTTTCAGCGCACCCACCCCCACTACTAACTTGGTCGCCCAGATAGCGGAAGCTATCGACTACCTCTAGTTTTTCACCCTGGAATGAGATAGAAGTTGTTTCCTGTTTGTTTACAGTCTTTATTGCACCTGAACATCTGCCACAAACAAAAACTAACTTGCTAGTTAACCTGCCTTTGATGTTGCTGCACCTCTTATGTGTCCATAGCTTGCACCGGGTACATCTTATAGAGTTACTACCTACTCCTTTTCTACATACTGAGCAGGGCCATCTACCTGAAGGGGTTTGTGTTTTATCTACCTTCCTACTTATTAGGATTTTGGTTTTAGCTAGGTTGACTCTAAGGCCCTTCAATTCTAGACCTTGCTTCCACACCTGAAACTTCTCCTCTAGTTCTGATAGTGACTCCGCAATTAGGGCAAGGTCATCAGCATAGAGGAGCTCCCAGGGGCAACCTGTCTTGAACTCCTCTGTGATTGCCTGGAGGACTATGATAAATAAGAGGGGGCTGAGGACGGAACCTTGGTGGACCCCTACCTCTACCCGGAATTCATTGCTGTACTCATTTCCAACCCTCACCTTACTGGCAGCATCTCTGTACATGGCTCGCACAGCTCTCACTAACCATTCTTCTATCCCAAGTTTCCTCATTGACCACCAGATAAGGGATCGGGGGACCCTGTCAAAGGCTTTCTCCATGTCAACGAAAGCCAGGTACAGAGGTTTATCCTTAGCTAGGTATTTCTCCTGCAACTGTCTCACTAGAAATAAGGCATCAGTAGTGCTTTTACCTGGCACGAACCCAAACTGCATCTCATCTAAATCTTATACATATATATGTATGTATATATATATATATATATATATATATATATATATATATATATATATATATATATATATATATATAGGCAGAGGCGTGACTGTGTGGTAAGAAGCTTGCTTCTCAGCCACATGGTTTCAGGTTCAGTCCCACTGCGTGGCACATTGGGCGAGTGTCATCTACTATAGCCCCAGGCCAACTAAAGCCTTGTGAGTGGATTTGGTAGACAGAAACTGAAAGAAGCTCATTGTGTGTATGTATATATATATATATATATATATATATATACATCTTTTATAATGTTATACTTGAGGATAGTCATATTTTGTCAATTAAAAACATGCAATATATACTTGGTCTTCACTTCACCTTTATCATTATTATTTGGCAAGCTGGCAGAATCATTAGTATGCTGGACGAAATGCTTAGCAGTATTTCGCCCGTCGCTACATTCTGAGTTCAAATTCCACTGAGGTCAACTTGCCTTTCATCCTTTCAGGGTCGATGAAATAAGAACCAGTTGAGTACTGGGGTCGATGTAATCAACTAGCCCCCACCCCCAAAATTTCAGGTCTTGTGCCTAGAGTAGAAAGGATTATTTTAGTTTCTTTGTCAAAGCTCTTTCATCAATCATCCTGTGACCTCATCAGCAACTCTTTATCTCACATGTCCCCTCGTGTTCTGCTTGGTCTATTTTGGTCTAGATTGCAGCCATGCTAGGCCATCACCTTGAGGAATTTTAATCAAACAAATCAACCACATTACTTAACTCTTTAAACCTGGTACTTATCCCATCGGTCTCTTTTGCCAAACTGCTAAGTTACATGGATGTAAACACATAACACTGGTTGTTAAGTGGTGAAAGGGGAAATACAGACACCAAGACACACATACAAACAAATATATATACACATATATACGCACTATATTTAGACCCATTAAGTCAAGTGAAACCATAGCCATGGCTGATGTTGGTGTCACAAAACTGGCACCCATTAGTGGTTGGCATTAGGAAGGGCATCCAGCCATAGAAACTATGCCACAGTAGATTGGAATCTGGTGCAGCTCTCCAGCTTACTAGTTTCAGTCAAACTGTCTAAATCATGCTAGCATGGAAAGCATTCGCTAAATGATGATGATGAGGGGGAGGAGGATCACACACACTCACACATACTGACATCCGTGATTCCAAGAAGGCTGCCATACAGTATTTATTTGGGTGTGAGTGTTAAAATAAAATTAAATAAAATATTTCTAATCTTGATCAAAGCAAGCTTTTGAGAGCTTCTTTTTATTTTGATTTGATGCTGTTAAAACCCTTGAGAAATACCCTTGAATGAGAGCAAACTCAGTTTGCCGGGTGCTTGAATCTTCTCCTAAAGAACACTCAACATCCCAATTGTACCTTCAAATAGTGTTGTGCTAGATTAACTCAGGTTGCAACCAAACTTTGTGGGTATTTACTTGCAGTCTAATAGAAAAGTTGAGTTTAACATTTATTCAAACTACTACACCTAAAGAGATAATTAAACTTCCATCTGTCAACTACATACAAACACTTTTAACTATTAATATTCAGTGGGACTGAATTTCAATTAAATCTTAATAAAATCTCTCCAAATTAAAGCCTAATGGACTTTATGTTCAATTAACACTGAACAGCTTCTTCCTTTTCCAAGGAAGGGATCAGATTTATTAACATACAATTATATTGTTGTACACACGCATGCTTAAATCCATATAAACTGGTTAAAATATACACACAAGCACACATGCACACATATGCATATATATTTTATTATTTCACTTAGGCATAGTGATACTAATAACCTGGCATTAGAACTCAATATACATATACTTCAGAACAAAGCATCAGTCAAGTAGAGAGCGGTAATAAGAAATTAAAATGACAAAGGAACATGAAATTATCTAATGAACTTCATTAGCTTACACCTGTTTCTGCTATAAGTTGCAATGCACTCATAGCTGAGTGCTTGTGTATCCCTCAATAACTTCATCAGAGCTTCAACTGGTGAAGAAGTTCACATTACAATCATGAGATCCTGGGTTTGATTCCATTGCATGGTCTCTTAAGCAAGAGTTTTTTTTTTTTTTATAGCCTTGGGATAATTGTAGCTTTGTAAGTGAAATTTGACAGTTGGAAACTACTGAATCCCACGAGATGAAATGAATTATATTTCTAATTCAAAGACCAGCCCTTGTCACACATTGCAACAATAATCTAGCCTGAGAATTATGTTAAGAGTATAAGTTTTTATAGAATACTCAACCACTTACAAGCTAATTCATTGAGTAATTCAATGAATTAAATGCTCAAGAAAACCCTCCACTTTAAAGCTGAGGATATGCCCCTATAACATCTGGTATTTAGTTGATGGTGAAATTCCATACAAAAGAAGTAGAGGACCTACCTTATGACTTGTTTTGTGAGTCACTCACTATATTACATCACAACAAGGTCTCCCTCCTCAATCACTTCTTTGATGTAATTACCTCTGCAAACATAAATTTTATAAAATGTGCTCTCGCTACCATTAATCCTTATGTTCTAACTGTATAAACTAAGCCTTCTTCTCTACTATACTCTTCATTTGTAATATTTCCTCCTTAACAACTATTCTCCTGTATTGATAAACTTGCCAGACTTGAAGTTTTCTCTTCGTTTTCCATCTCCACCCACTCCTACCAGCACACCATATATCCTCTGCTCCCTCCCATCCAATTAACCTGTACCTTTGGTGTAACTGACACCTTATTAATGGCTCTTTTATATTTTATTTTTTATTCACGTCTTTTTTTTTATCTCTGTGACTGACCTTGATTTACTCCATGCTATGCACCCATTTGTATCTCCATGTTGACTGCCTACTTCAATACTTCATCTCTCACTATTAATCTCCTCTTCATGAGACACTAGCCTCCTTTTGATCTAGCTTTCTTATTTTGATAACCTATTTTAGCTGGGGTTTTTTTTTTTTTTGTTTTTTTTTGCCTTTATGCTGTCAACTGAGGTCTTCTCAGTACTAACTCTGTGAGGAGGTTGAACCGTTAGCAGGCCAGGTTAAATGCTTAGCAGCATTTCATCCATATTTATATTCTGAGTTCAAATTCCTTGGTGGAATTTGAACTCAGGACTTTGCCTTTTATCCCTTCAGGATCAATAAAATAAATACCAGTTGAGCACTGAGGTTGATGTAATTGACTATCCCCTTCCACCAAAATTTCAGGCCTTGTGCCTACAACAGAAAAATTACTAACTGTACATTACACTGTTTGCCAGAATCTTCTGATGAGGAGAACATGATTTCACATCGCAGATCCCTAAAATTCCATGTTAATCCATTTACTTACAATATTTTTGGACTTTATAACATAAGAGCAGGTGCTGAAAAGTTCCTGGCTTTGAGTAAAAGAAAATACGGGAGGATCAGTTAATTCTGATTTTATTCAACATATTCCCATCTCAGATTCACACACTTTTTGCAGCAGTCCTTCAGTTTTTCTAAACCCTGTAAAAGAACTCAGAAGGTTGGGCCTCCAACCAAGCCTTTCATGATACCCTTACGGCCAGGAACTTTTTAGCACCCTGTAATATACATGGATTTGACACCAGTCTATGTTTATCCAAAACAGCTGTAAAGATAAGACTTGATGTACCTCATTCATTCATTTGAATATGCAGCTTTCCATGTAAATACCCTTATTATGCCTATTCTTGTTTATTTCGTTTTTGCTTATTTGTATAACTATTTATCAATATATCTACCTTTCTTGAAAGATGTTAGGGGTTTCGGCAATGTAGTGGTGAAGCAGTCCTTGCAATGTGAACAGACAGTGTAAAGTTTGGTGATGGAGAGACAGAGAGAGAGAGAGAGAGTGTGTGTGTGTGTGTGTGTGTGTGTGAAGAAGAAAGAATATAAATTAAAAATTCTCACACACCCGCCATATTTTCAAACAAATACTAAATAAAATCAGCAAATCTATCAAACCATCCTATCCATGTCTTATGTTACACCTCACCATTTCTTTCCCACCACCACACAAATTACTTCTATAGAGATTTTGCTGCAAAGTCCAGTCTCAAAACCACCAACAAAGGGAGAAGGAAGAAACAGTGGGAGCGAGTAACAAGATATAGATACAATATACCTCAATAATGTCTTTTCGACCCTCTCTTCCAGCTATCAATACAACCCTGCCCTCCGTTATTTCAAAGCTCTCACAACACGCTTTACTTTACACAGTTCTATTATAGCATATCAATGAAGACAGACACTAAACAGCCTGAATAAATTATCAGCTCATCCTACCCCCACCCCACCCATCAGCCTCTAACCATCATGCAATGTTAGACTAATGGCACCAGCTTGGCACCAATGAAGACTAGCACTTTGGTTTTTTTGTCTTGCTTTTTTATTAGTTTTTTTTTTTTTTACGAATTGAGGAACTTTCTAAACCAATTCCTTCACACCAACTTGTTTCTTTAAATTTAATTCCAACTGTCACTTGTATTCAAACATGCATGCATTTACATGTGTGTGGCAGCATGCATGGTGTGTGAATCAGTGAATCATCATCATCATCATTTAATGCCATGTCTATATATATATATATATATATATATATATATATATATATATATAAAAATATATAATTGTCATTATGAATGTGCATCATGTTTTATGTCTGTACATATATCTGTACATTTTATATATATATATATATATATATATGCATACATTCTTGTATATATGTATCCACACACATACACATAAATATATATATATATGTGTGTGTGTGTGTGTGTGTGTATCTGTATGTGCATATATGTTTACATATTTGTGCATACACACAAACACACTCATATATATATAATAGTCGCACGAGATAATGTGGATAAGAAAGTTAATCTTGTTTCCCTGAATGTATTAGCACAAGCAGTATTAACAGCATCTGCAGGAATGCTGCTGGTGGTAGTGATGGTTGTAGTAGTAGTAGCAGCAGCAGCAGGTGTTGTTGTTGTTGTTGTTGGTGTGTGGGGAGATGGTGGCGGCGGCGGCAAGAGGTACCGGTGGTTTTGCTGTAGTTATGTTTTTATTCATTACTTAATAATTTTACTGATGACCAAACTTATTATTATAACCATAAATGAAACAAACCTTCAGCCTTATTCAAAAATATTTTGTAATTTAGACCCTGGCTCAAGTCTTAAGTTTCAAAAACCATTGTCTATTTATTTATTTATTTATTTATTTATTATTTCATTCTGAAATCACTCTTTTATAGAATTGTCTAAAAAAAACTGCAGGCATGACTGTGTGGTTATGATGTCATTTTGCAATCATATGGTTTTGAGTTCAGTCCCAGTGCACAGTACCATGGACAAGTACCTTCTACTATAGCCTTTGGCTAATCAATTTGATGGATGGGAACTGTTTGGAAGCCCTTTGTATATATACATACAAGCATACATAAAACACACACACGTCAAGATCACCAGCCCTCTTTCACACGCACATAGTACTCTCTTACACACACGCGCACCTTCGTTTTGGGATCACTACTACTTTGTTATCTACCCTTCTTCTTAGCTCTCCTGTGTGACCCTTCTGTCCGGCATTCGCCATGATAGATCACTAGCCACTACACAGATTTTTTTCTCTCCTTGTTTCTTTTTGTGTTCCTTTCTGTGGAAGAGCGTAGGCTCCTTGAAACGTTAAAGACATTTTCACTTCCCGAGCATTATACTAATACATCTGTTTGTTTTCTACACCACCTGTCTTCATCTTTTGTTTTTTTTTGTGAATTCTCCCTATATATATATGTATATATATGTGTGTGTGTGTGTGTGTTTATATCTATATATATACGTATTTATGTCTGTATATATTTATATATATATATATATCTATATATATATAGCTGAGTTTGTGAGTGTGCGTGTATGTGTATCCAATTCATACATTTACACAATTCCAAATTTCTTGAATAAAACAATCAGAATTAATATTCTAAATACCATAACCTAGGTAACTGCGTCATTTTTTCCTTCAAAATCAATCACAGTTACCAATAAAATCCATTAAACTGCGCAAAATAACATTTCCCCCCTCTAATAAAACCTAAATTTCCTCTTCCTACGACCTTTACAAATCCTTTCAACTCCTACTTTCTCTTATGAACGTTTAAGAACGATAACTCTTACTTTCTCTTATGCATACAATGTCATAGATTAAACTTTTGTTTTAGTTACGCTGTATGTAAACAAACAGGTTTGTTTTTCGAAGCGCTGAAATGTATGGTAGTACAAGTAGAAAGATAGATTTTATTCAACGCATAGATACTGAACAGTATACATATAAGGGATAAAATCCTTTTTTTCTTTTTAAAAGCATCTATTACACTATTTTCCTTTTGTTTCTTGACTCCCGTAAGGCGTCTCAGAACATGCACGCTTTAGTTTGACCGACAGGACAACACATTGCAAAATTACTGAACTTCATTACAAATGTGGGTAATTTTTCAGATTAACACCCGCACGATTTTCACTAGGGTGTTAGGGTTAGGGTTTTAGGGTTACGGTTAGGGAGTAGTCTTCAAGTTTAGGGATAAAAAAAAAGTAAATAAAAATAAATCACACACGTGATTTGATTGAAGTTAACTGAGAGATCGAAAATGCCTTGTGGAAGACCGGAATATTTTTATTTACTTTTTTTTACCTCCCTAAACTTGAAGATTACCTTATTTTCATCTTATCTACACGAATTTCTATGGCGGAATTCAACCCCAAAAGAAAAAAACATTCGTTTATTTTTTGGCTGTCATTTCTGACGTTTATAATGTTGAGTAGGTTAATTTCTAGAACTGCATGCTGACCCTTCAATAAATATCTAGTATCTGTTGAATTTCATTATCATTTCCATC
>NC_142932.1:43496861-43509361 GCF_046866305.1 Octopus bimaculoides | reverse complement strand
TACCTGCATCTTTATGTCTAAATGCAGGAATCCAAATGTGTGTGTTTGTTAGTGCATATATGCATTTCTATGTATCGTATTACATGTGGGTGTATATGTGTGTGTAAAAGAAAGAGGAAATATGTAAAAATATAAAGGTATATCACCTTTATTTTATCTATAGCCTTTGTACTCTTTCTGTCTTTACCGTTCTTTCTTACACTTTCTCCATGTCTTCCAGTGATAGATAGTACTCTTTTGCTCTTTTACTTGTTTCAGTCATTTTGACTGTGGCCATGCTGGAGCACTGCCTTTAGTCGAGCAAATCAACCCCTGGACTTATTCTTTGTAAGCCTAGTACTTATTCTACCAGTTGTCAAGTGATGTTGGGGGGGGGGGGACAAACACAGACACATATACACACACACACACACACACACACACACATATATATATATACATATATACAACGGGCTTCTTTCAGTTTCCGTCTATCAAATCCACTCACAAGGCTTTGGTCGACCCGAAGCTATAGTAGAAGACACTTGCCCAAGGTGCCACATAGTGGGACTGAACTCGGAACCATGTGGTTCGTAAGCAAGCTACTTACCACACATCCACTCCTATGCCTATATGTTTACTTTCATATTTTAAAACTCTCTTCTTTCTATCTGTCTTGTCTCTCTCTCTCTTTCTCTTTATCTCTTTCTTCTTCTCTATTACTCCTACACTCTCCTTTCCTACCATTCTTACATACATTTGAATACACACAAACATAAACACCCATAATTACACACATCTAACTTTTCCTCCCTTTCTGTGTTCTTGTGCACTTTCTTGTGCACTCCCTCTTGCAAATGCACTTTCCTTCTCTTTTTCTAAGAAAACTCATTTTCTGTCACACCCATGTCTTCTCTTGTATCCGAAACCTTTTCTCTCCCCACCCCTCTCTTTTTCTCTTTCTCTCTCTTCTTTTGTTTTCACGCTTGCTCTCTGCCTTCCTTCTGTCATACTTTCTTTACCTATCTCTTTATACACACAGACAAACACTTGCATGTGCACACACACACACACACACACAAGCAAACAAACAAACAAACAAACACACACACAAACAAACACACACACCACATATTTTCAATTATAAAGCTGAGAAACCAAAAAGATGTAAAAGTGTATTTGATATATATATACACCTATACATATATATACACACATATATGCACGCACACGCACACATACACACACACATGTATGTATCTTTTTACAAGTATATATCTACCTATGTATTTAAAGCCCACGCCCTCTTTCTCATATACTTTCACTTCTCTCCTTTCAACTTTCTCTCTCTCTCTCCTGCCCCCCCTCTCTTCCTTACATGCACACTTTCATTCACTTTCACTTTCTGTTTCACATACAGATACACAACTTACTGTATATTCTGCAAGTCTTCATACGTTTTTACACACACACACACACACACACTCTCTCTCTCTCTCTCTCTCTCTCTCTCTCTCTCTTTCTCTCCTTACTCTCTCTCAGTCTTTCTCTTAGTTGTCCCTTTCTCTCTCCCTCAAACCCATTTCTCACCTCTCACAACCACCATCATCACCATGCACCTATCTCCATCCAAGATCTTTTAGCAGCTGCATTCTATGATTAACATTTCACCATTTTTGCTTCCACATTTAATAAACAGAAATTTCATAGATAAGTCTACCCAAACCTACCCACACCCAACCACCCAACCACATTGCTTCTACCATAGCCCACCTCCTCCATCCCTATCATTCAGCATTTCATCATCTTTTAGCATATAATCACCAGCATACCTAGTTGTATTTAGTTACATTTCTTTATTTTATGAGTTCAAGTTCCACCATATCCAAATTTGCCTTTTCATGTTTCTTATGTAGATAAAATTAAGCGCCAGGCTAGAATCAAAGGAGGTGCATAGCTTGGTGGTTAGGGTGTTGGACACATGATCGTATGGTTGTGGTTTCAATTCTTGGACCAGGTGATATGTGTTCTTGAGCAAAACAATACATTCGTGTTGCTCCAGTCCACTCAACTAGCAAAAATGAGTAATCTGGTGACAGACCAGCATCCTGTCCAAAGAGGAATATAAATACCACGGAAATTGGCCTGATGAGTCTATATGACTCAGGAAAGATCTTTATCCTATCTTTATCTTCATCTTAGTACTAGAGTCCTCATTGATTAATCCTCTCTCCTCAAAATTGCTAGCCTCGCGCCTGCATTAGATACCATGTAGCATTTTCTTCTGGTTCTTTATGTTCTGAGTGCAAATTCGACCAAGGTCAACTTTGCCTTTTATCCCATCAGAGTTAAGATGATGTTGTAATGTAATTTGCTAAGTACAATAAATAAGGAGTGGCTGTGTGGTAAGTAGCTTGCTTACCAACCACATGGTTCCTGGTTCAGTCCCACTGTGTGGCACCTTGGGCAAGTGTCTTCTACTATAGCTTCGGGCCGACCAAAGCCTTGTGAGTGAATTTAGTAGACGGAAACTGAAAGAACCCCCGTCGTATATGACCGTAATGTCCCTAAGAGTATTGCCACTCTACCTCGTGGGGCTCATTTCTCTGACAGATCACCATTATCCTTATTTTGCAGAGGAAATTGGTAATATGAGATCCTAGAACACCTGGTGTCTCGATGGCAGCTGGCACAAGCTGATAGTGGCCAGCCAAGCCCTTGTATTTATTGGTTTTTCTCTCTTCCACATTGTGGGTCGTGACCCCTCGGTTTGCAGCAAATGCTGGAAAATGTGTTGCTGCACATTACATCCCAGATTAGAGATCTGCTTCCTTTGAATGGGAAGAGGGTTATTCCATCAGGGTGCTTACCATTCCTGCATTCAAGACATGCTGGCTCTAGCTGAGATGGGTAGCCAGTCACATCAATTTCCTTTCTGATTATGTCAGAAGAATCAGCCTGTGCTAATGCTGCAGGATAATGTCTTGAATTAAGAATGTGTCATATCCAAATGCCTTGAATAAGAGTGTCATCTTACGCAACTAATTATTTGTTCTGTGTGTTGATTTGTAAATGCTTGCATGGTTTGTATGTTTTACTTTATCATACCTAGTACTTCATTTATTATTGACCCATGCTGGTGGCACATAATAAGCACCATTTAAGTGTGAGTTGATGCAAGATCTGCTTGACCGGCTCCCCATGCCAGTGGCACATAAAAAGCACCATCCAAACGTGGTCAATGCTAGTGCTCCCTGACTGGCTCCCATGCTGGTGGCACGTAGAAAATACCATCCGAACATGGTTGATGCCAGTGCTGCCTGACTGGCTCCCTTGCCGGTGGCACATAAAAGGCACCCACCACACTCTCAGAATGGTTGGTGTTAGGAAGGGCATCCAGCTGTAGAAACCCACGCCCGTGACTATTCATAAGATTATTCCTTCCTTGCTACAGTTCTTCCTTGCTGTCTCCCCTTCCTCACACCTCTGCCTCTTCTCTTCCTCCCTTGCATTTTCATTATCACCATCATCATTGCCAATTTTTGTGTGACTTCATGTTTTGCTTTGTGCATGAATATACACCTATTAGTGTGTTTCTGTTTGCATGCGTCAGCAATGTGTATCCATTTGCTGTTGTACATATATGTATGTGTGTGCATGTGTGTAGCAATTTGTATACATGTGTATATATTATGTGTAGGCATATACTTTTGTATGCTTATGAAAATGAACATCTTAGATGTATACATGTGCATATGGCCATCCAAGTCAGCCTCTGTGTGTGAGTATGTGTGTGTGTGTGTGTGTGTGTGTGTGTGTGTTTGCATCATTGTAAGTTGCGTATATGAATGTATGTCTTGTGTGTTTATGCAGACATTGGGTATTTATATGTGGCAGTCTGTGTATATGTTTATATGTGTGTTTGCATACATGTAACTTTGTGTGACTACTTATGAATTTATGTCTTGTGTGTATATGTATTTGTGAATGTGTGTGTATACATCTATTCTTTTGTGACTATCTATATGAATGTATGCTTGTTGTACGTGCATATATTTTTGTGCAGCACTCAATGTGAGTGTGTGTGTGTGTCCACTATGTGTCTGAGAGAGAGAGAGAGAGAGAGAGAGTGTGTTTGTTTGTGTATATGTATATGTGTGTGTATGTGTGTGTGTGTGTGTGTGTGTATATATATATATATATATATATATATATATATATACACACATATACATATGTTTGTGTTTTTGTGAAGCACTCTGTAAATGTATGTATAACTGTGTATATGCACCTATCGTTTTGTAGCTACATATATGTGTGTGTGTTTGTCTTGTGTATATCCATATGTTTGTGTGTAAGCACGGGTTATCTAAAACGATCTACAATTCAGATTGTTCACTGATATGTACTGAATAGGAGAACTACATAAAGAAACATGGCGGGGCCTGCTAGACAGAAGGGAGCAGGTGGGGGGAGAGATATCAATAGAGTTGGGGGGAAAGGGGGGGAAATAGTACAGAGACATTTCTACAACTGATAATTTTATTCTTTTACTTGTTTCAGTCATTTGACTGTGGCCATGCTGGAGGACCATTAGTCAAACAAATCACCCAAGAACTTATTTTTTGTAAGCCTAGTATTTTATTCTGTTGGCCTCTTTTGCTGAACCGCTAAGTTACAGAGATGTAAACACATCAACATCAGTTGTCAAACGATGGTAGGGTGGGTGGGACAACCACAGACACACAAGCATATATATATATATATATAAATATATATATATATACACGACAGGCTTCTTTCAGTTTCTGTCTACCAAGCCTACTCTCAAGGCTTTGGTCGGTCTGAGGCTATAGTAGAAGACACTTGCCCAAAGTGCCATGCAGTGGGACTGAACCCAGAACCATGTGGTTGGGAAGCAAGTTTCTTACCACACAGCCACGCTTGTGCCTGTTAGTCATACTTTATCTATTTGTTTTGAATGTTTGTATGTGTGCATATGATATATATTTCCATCATCATTGTCATCATTGTTATCATTAGGTATGCTTTTCCATGCTGGCATGGGTTAGATGAGGCCTTTTTTTTCATCATGATGTCTCACCAGTTGTTACAGTTTTTCATCAATTCCTTTGTAAGGTTAAGTATCCTGCAATCAAACCTTACTAGTTCTATTCTCATCTTCATCAGTACTCTTCTACCAATTCCGTCTGCTTGCATGTTTTCACATTGTACAGACGTTTGTATTCTTCTTTTATTCTTTTTGTTTTTTCAGTAGGTGCAGGCATGGCTGTGTGGTTCAGAAGGTCACTTTGCAACCACATGATTTTTGGTTCTGTCACACCATGAAGCACCTTGAGCATATATCTTTTACTATGGTTCCAGGCCAACCAATGCTTTGTGGATAAATTTGGTAGATGGAAAAATGTGTGGAAACCTGTCACATATGCATGTGGTGTATTGTGTGTGTGTGTGTGTGTGTGCATGTCCCTTACACATATTGTTTGGCAACCAGTGTTGGTTTATTTACATCTCTGTAATTTAACAGTTCAGCAAAAGAGACCTATATAGTATGTACCGGACTGAAAAATAAGTACCAGGACAGCCACAGTCCATACCAGGCCTGGTCAACTCGAATTACATTGCAGGCCACTTTAATCACAGTTTTTTGAGGGCCACTTATATACTGACATAATTGAAAGCATTTTGCTTTCTCATGCTATTATTACAACAATGAATGAATGGTCATTGATTTAACATGAAATATTATTGTTGCAAAAACAGTAGTATCTTCCTTTTTATTTTTCATTAAAACCTTCAATTTTTGATAAAAGTTTTTAAATGTTTGTTTAAATAAACCCATTTCAAGAAAGTATCAAGCAAGCCACAAGATAAAAGTCAGCAGGCTGCATGCGACCTACGGACCTCGGGTTGACCAACCCGGGTCTATACCATACCCAGGCAAGTGGGTGAGATGATTAACAAGCCTTGCATATGTTTACCCTTCGATTTCTAGATTGCACCTTTGCAGTTTGTGTTAGCTGGCAACCGGTGTTGGTTTGTTTACATCCCTGAAATTCTGCAGTTCGGCAAAAGAGACCTATATAGTATGTAACAGACTGAAAAATAAGTACTGGGCTTCATCTGTTCAATGAATCACTTCAAGTGCTCCAGCATGGCCACAGTCAATACCATACCCAGGTGAGTGGGTGAGAAGATTGACCAGCCTTGCATATGCTTGCCCTTCCACTTTCACATTGCACCTTTGAAATATATGTTAGCTGGTCACACTTCTTCCCCTAAAACCCTACAACATTTTGAGATTGCCACCTAGACAGTTACTAAACAAGGACACTAATAATTATAAGAATACATGCAAATTTATAATCTTGGAAGAAAAGCTGTAGTTTTTAAAACAGTTGTTTGTAAACCTTCTCTATCTCACTGGTTTTGGAGAGCTTCTATATCTGCTCATAACTATTCTTCTATAACAGAGCTTCTATAATTGTGCATAACTACTCTTTTCTGTCCCAGACAACTATACCAGGCCTGTTACATTTACATTTGACTCAGGTTATGACAAGAATATTCCACCAATATTCTTTGCTTGTTAAAAATGCATTTATGTATTCAACAACTGAACTATTTTCTATATCTATTCCAAGGCAGTTTCTCCTGGCGAAATTATTCATCTTCAATTCTGTTCAGGCTTATGATTTTGAGAAACCCCAATAATGGCAAAACATTGATGTCCATCACTTCTGGGATGGGATGAAAAGTGAGTTCTCTCACCTGGCCATGACTTTCAGATTTTTAACACCTGGTGCTTTGAGAGAGTATTCTCTTCTGCACCGAATCACAGCCTACCAGCAAATACGCAAAGAATATACGTTAAGAATATGTGGTTGATAATGTTATTACACTAGGGCTGCTCATATTTCATATTTGAATATATATATACACACACACACACACACACACACACACACACACACACACACACACACACACACAAACACACACACACATGAGTAAGTGAATAAACAAAAGAAAGTGACACGCAATACATTTGATAGGAATTATATATAATGTTTAATAACAATTTGACTAAGCTCCATATGGCTTAAAATTTCATGAACGAGTAGGACAAACCCATCAAAAGTGGTGGACAAATTCAAGATAGTTTCTAGATGTTATGTCTTTATTGGTGAACTCAGGTCACATGGTGTTATTGGTCTAAAAGCAACATCAGTTCTTTTCTTTATTCTAAGGCCCATATTCTGAACAGGATGTTGGGCCTAAAAATAAAGAAAAGACCTCAAGTTGTTTGTGGACCAAATACACCATGTGACTAAGTTAACTAATAGAGGTCTAGCATCTAGAAGCCATCTTGAATTTCTCTCAAATCTCATCATTCTTCTCTAGGTACCTGACATGATGCGTTTGTCCTGCAAGCCCAGTTAACTGTAAGTAGTATGGAGCCGAGTCAGATTGCTAGCATATGTATTCTTTTATTCTTTTATTTGTTTCAGTCACTTGACTGCGACCATGCTGGAGCACCACAATAAAGGCTTTTAGTCAAAGAAATCAACCGCCAAAACTTATTCTTTGTAAACATAGTACTTATTCTATCAGTTTCTTTTGCCAAACTGCTAAGTTACAGGAACATAAACACACTAGCATCAGTTGTCAAGAGATGGCAGGGGGGACAAACACAGACAGACACACACATAAATATATACATACATATATATATATATATATATATATGATAGGCTTCTTTCAGTTTCCATATACCAAATCCAATCACAAGGCTTTGGTTGGCCTGAGGCTATAGGTGAAGAGACTTGCCCAAGGTGCAACAGTGGAACTGAACCTGGAACTATGTGTTTTGGAAGCAAGCTTCTTACCACACAGCCATGCCTGTGCCTATATATATATATATATATATATATATATATATATAAAAACTTGTTTTAAATCTCTCACCAAGACGTATACAGTTACAGTACGAAATAGTAAAGTTTATTTGTCAACAGGTGACGGACCTATAAAGGACGATGGTACTGTTGCTTAAGCACCAGCAAAATATCTTTTCCAGCTGAAAAAGGTGTTTTCTTGAGGCTTAAGCAACAGTAGTATCATCCTTTATAAGACTGTCACATTCTGTTGGCAAATAGACTTTACTATATATATATATATATATATATATATATGAATGATGGATACCATTTTTACTCCAGTGTGGATTACCAGTGGTTTGAAAGTTTCAAGATCTTTACACCTCTTCCTGCAATATTTTTGCTGTTTATAGGAGTGGATGCTGATACACCACAGCTCCCCCTCCACCACTACCACTACATTACAACAGTTTCCAAAATCTCTTCCTGTTTTTCAGCTTCCCATTGCTCCTCTTCTTCCACTCTCTACACCTCCTCCTCTTCACACTTCCATGAACTATATAACTCCTACCCTTTCTATTCCTCAACTCTCCATACCTCCTACTAGCTCTGTCATACTTTAACATCTTTTCTTCCATCTTCTGCACCTCTTCTTCCACATCATCCACCTTCCATGTTCCACATGCAACTCTTCCTTCTCCTCTCTTTACACCTCCTACTTCTCTGCACTCTACACTACCTATTCCCCCACCCTGACATCCCCTACACCCCTACCCTCTACATTTCCTATTCCTTTAGCTTCTGCACTTTATACTCTTCTACACTCTACTTTTCTTGTTCTTCCATTGGCTGCACCTTGTACTCCCCCATCTACACCTCGTACTCCTCCACCCCTCTACACCTCCTACTCCTCTACCCTCTACATCTATTCCTCCACCCTCTACACCTCCCACTCCCCTAGCGTTTACATCTTCTACTCTTAGTTTCTATACCTCATACCCTTCCACGCCCTACTTTTCCTACTCCTTCATTCACTGCACCTCCTACTCCTCCTGGTACTAACCCTCATACTTTACTCTCTGCACTCCTACTCTTCCAGCTCTCTACACCTCCTACTCCTCCATTCTCTATATGTCCTACTCTGCTACACTTTACCTTTCCTACTCCTTTAGCTTCTACACCCTACTCCTATACCCCAACACCTCCCACAAACTCTACACTTACTCCTACTCCGTCACACTTAGTACCTTCTGCTCTACACTCCAGACATCTTGTACCTCTTTATTCTATGCCTCCTCCTCATCCTCTTCTTACACATTCTATACTACCTCCTCCACATCTCCACTTCTTACTCCTAAAGCACTCTACACCTCTTACTCCTAAAGAATTCTACACCACTACGTCCTCCTCCTTCTCCTCCTACTCACCTCTTACTCCTAAAGCCCTCAATACCAGCACCACCTCCTCCCCTCCTCCTATGCTGTGCTCAGGAATGAGTGAACTTGCCAAGGAAGAAAATTAAAGGCGTCTTGCCGTAGAAGTTCTGTTAAAAAGCACATAACACAATTGACTCATATTAAGAAAGAATATTGACAATGACAACCTAATTTTTTATTTATTTATTCGTCCATTTATTTATTTATTTTATTTTAGTTGGGGACAGAGACAACAGCAACAACAACAACAACAACAACAACAACAACATTTACGAGTGTAAATCTTATATGTCACAGCAGTGTTGCAATTTTACCAACCTGATGCAAACGAATATCAATTCAATTGTTTTCCATTTATCTTTTATTTCATTAAAAAAAAATTTTTTTTTAGATTTTTTTGATGTCTTTTTTTTTTATATCACTTTTGTATTTTGTTATGTCCTTAGTGTCTTTACAGAATTTTTCAGTTTTTGATGAGGTGTGTATCAGTTAAAGGTATCAATATGAATGAACTGATAGTTTTTATTTTGTTTTGTCTTTTTTTTTTCAGGTTTTAATTTTTTCTTTAATTTTTTTTTTTGTATGTGTACGTATGTATGTGCTGTGTTTAGTATATGTATGTATATGCTATGTTGTGATGTTATGTGATGTGTGAACAAAAATATTTTTCAATTTAGAAATTTATGAAAAATTACATTATTCAGTTGTCACAATCTTGTAAAAAAAAAAAAAACTTTGTCCCAATATACACAAGGAAAAGAAGGAAATATATATATATATATATATATATATATATATATATATATATATATATACACACACACACACACAAACAGAGAGGTGTATACAAACACAGAGCTGATGCTTATGATTGTTGCAATTAGACTGACAAAAACAAAATTGTCAGAGATTACTAATAAACAGCTTCAAAAAGTGTTAATTGCATTGCTGTCATAATGTTTCGTCATTGTCACAATCATTATCAGCATCAGCATCATCATTATCTATTATACTATTATGGTCATCAGAAAGACAAAAAAAAATAATAAAAAATAAACAGAAAAGTCTGCCATTGTTGTCATCATCATAATTGTCATCAGTGTTAGCTTTACTGTCCCCCCTCCTCTTCCTCCTCCTCCTCACTATCATCATCATGAACATATATTGATCTTGAAAAAAACCCATGTAATCATTCCTGTTATAATCAATCAGCATCATTTCATTACTGTTGTTGCTGTTATTATTGTTGTTCTTGATGATGATGATGATGATGATGAAGGTAATGATGATAACGATATTGATGGCAGTGGTGGTAGCGATGTTGACAATAATGATGATGATGATTATAATGGTAGTGGTGGTTGGGATTACGATGATGTTGGTGGGTTGTTGTTGTTGGGGGGGGGGCAGTTGTAGTAGTGGTGGTGGCAGCAGTGGAAATGTTGACGACAATGATGATGATGATGGGAGTGGGTTGGGGTGGCAGTAGTGGCATAATAAGGATAATGATGGTAGTGGTTGTGATGGTGGTGCAACAACGATAAGGAGGAGGCTGCACGGATGCTAACTGAAGAAAACTTGTTCATTCAAAGGTGATAGAGCTATATTAGATTTTAAATTTTAAATCATTCACGATTTCATTCAGTTACTGCATATTACTTGTTGTTTGACGCAGCTGAGTACAGCACACATCACAGTAGCTGCTGATTAAATGCTTAAGAGATCAGCCCACATCCTTATGACACTTCATACTTAGTTACATAATTCTATCATGAACACAGCTCTCTGAACGTACCAACACCTTTCTTAGAGATTTTGAAAAAATATGTAACAATTCTTCTGTAGAACATTCCTAGTAAACCATACTAGAAAATTGAAAAAAATGCCTCTGTGTTGTCTGTCTGTTATGTATATGTATGTATGTATGTATTTATGTATATATATATATATATATATATATATATATATATATATATATATATATATATATATATATAAATGCACACACACACACACACACATATATGCAGAGAGGGAGAGAGATGCAGGCATGGCCACGTGCTTAAGAAAGTCACTTTGCAGCTCTTTTGTGTTTGGTTCATTACACAGTATCTTGAGCAAGTGTCTTCTGCTACAGTCATAGGCTGACCAGTGCCTTGTGAGTGAATTTGGTAAACAGAAACTGTCTGGAAGCCCATCATGTGTGTATGTGTCATTGTATTAGTGTTTGTTCCCCTACCACTTGACAACAGCTGTTGGTCTCTTTATGTCTCTATAACTTAGTGGTTTAGCATAAGAGACCAATAGAACCAATGCCAAGCTTAATAAAACAAGCACTATGGTCAACTTGTTCACCTAAACCCCTCAAGGCAGTACCCTAGCATTGCTGCAATCTAAAAACTAAAACAAGTTAAAGAGAAAAGATCTGTGAAGCCAAGTGAAATCATAGTCATGGCTGATGCTGGTGTCATGTAACTGGCACCTGTGCCAGTAACATGTAAAGAACACCTTTCAAGCATTGGGCCTCATGGAGACAAAATGGCTGAGTTCCTTTGAGCGTTGGACCTGATGGAGGCAAAGTGGCTGAGTTTCTTTTCAGTGTTGGTCCTCATGTAGGTAATGACTGAGACCTTTGGCGTCATGTTGTACTTGAGAAGAAGACCCATCAAGCCAAGCAAAATCACAGTCATGGAAGATACTGATGTCACGCAAATGGCAGGAAAAAAATCTACAACCTTCTATATATATATATATATATATATAGAAGGTTGTAGATTTTTTCCTGTATCAAAGTTCGATAAGCTACAAAGAGTTATTTTATAGCTTACGGTTAACAGCTGGGGTTGCTCTGTGTGTGTGTGTGTGTGTGTGTGTGTGTGTGTGTGTGTGTGTGTGCACGTGTGTGTGTATCACTGTCATCATCATTTGACGTCCATTTTTCATGCTGCCATGATATGTGTGTGTGTGTGTGTGTGTGTCTACACATGAGTGTTAATATGTGTGTTTGTATACACACAACACACGCATGTACATAGTGAGTGTACAGTTTATCTTTAATCATCAAAAGTTTTTGTGCGTTGGCTTTCTTTTTCATTTATTTTATTTTATATCTTGCCATTATTTTTATATCTTTAGCACTATTTTTCATGGCAATTTTTTATTTTATTGTCATCATTGTCAAAAT
>NC_142932.1:43444361-43491861 GCF_046866305.1 Octopus bimaculoides | reverse complement strand
GGAACACCGCCTTTAGTCGAGCAAATCGACCCCAGGACTTATTCTTTGTAAGCCTAGTATATCATTCAAACCAATAAAGCATCTACTGCAATCACATCATGTTCTTCATATTGTCTATTTACCTTTGTGAGGAGTTATGCCAAGCCTTTTAAAATCTTCTTCTTCTTCTTCTTCTTCTTCTTCTTCTTTTTCGTCTTATTATTATTATTATTATTATTATTATTATTATTATTATTATTATTATTATTATTATTATTATCATTGTTATTATTGAATGAGAGAGCAGTACAAGCCAACAAGGTGACACTGGGGTACAAATATACAGAGCCAAATATACCCATCATGACTACCCATTTGATAAGGGTTCACCAAGCACATGAATCACAACCATATGTATGCAAGATGGTGATCTCATATCAAGATAAACAGTGCATGGCCTTGCAAGTGGGGCCCAGTTAGAATTTTTTTTTCAAGTTGAGTCACCCATTCCGCTCAAAAGGTTCCTGAATAAGGTTTGTTTAAGGATGATGAACACAACACCCCTTTTTCCAGAGGTGAATTATTCAATCCCTCAAAGAGAGCTACTGTCTAGTACTGCATCAGAACATTATTATTATTATTATTATTATTATTATTATACTACCTACTGGTAGGAAAGAGCAATAATGTTCTGGGGGAGAAAAGATCTGAGTGGTAATGAGGACTAAGTAACTTATTTGTTCTGGCGGACTTTTGGGCTGGGGATATCTATGGATAACTTCCAGAAATTCTTACCCTGGCAGCGCTACCAAGGAGCATTACTAGTGTGTGGTAAGCTCTACAGACCATCAGATTTGACTATTTGAAAAGAACAGAGAGTGCCAAAATTGTTCTGCTCATTACATCATATCTGAACATTGCTGACTTTAGATGCTATGTCAAACAGCTGTTGTTCCATGTAGGAGAGCTCCAGCTATCAACTGAGGAAATCATGAGGTTTTCCCTCCCATCTTTTAATCAGATTAGACAGGCAGTTTTCCCGCTGTCAGGTGATTTTGGTGAAAGACCTTGTGTGGTGATTGAGGCAGAAAAGACCGAGGACAGACACTATTTTCTTCAGTGACTTTTGCGAATTCTTCATCTAAAGAAGAGAGGGAAGTGTTCTTCTCTGGCGAATTTAGCAAAAGTAAAGTAACTTTGATGGAAATACTAAGAGTGAATGGAATGACTCCAAAGATGCATGCCTTTGGGTCAGAGAACAATAACTGAGTGAAGGCTCGTGTCCTTAGACGTTTGGGTGGTTCATGGGTCCATATGGGTCCTTTGGTTACCTCTTGTTTGAAGACTTATATTGGAAAGACTTTCGTGTATGCATTTGTATATTTTTTTTGTCATTTCATTTGTGCTTGCTTTTTGCTTCCTTTTTCTTCATCCAATTTTATATGTAACCCGATACTCTGCGTAACCTGTCTTTGTAATGCCTCACTTTATCTAATGCCCCAGTGACAAATACGCAAAATCATCATCATCATCGTCGTCATCATCATCGTCGTCATCATCGTTGTTACTCTTTTTACTTTTTTTTTATCTTTCTCATCTAGTTACTCCTCAGTTAAAATTTCCATTATTGTCAGTCGTTGTTGCTACCATAGTTGTTGTTCTCATTAATGCTTTGTCTTACTTTATTAGTTTTTTTTTTGTTTTGGCATGAGTGTATGAGTGAGGGAGGTTGTTTTTTGTTTTTCTTTGTTTTTATTTATTGGCTCTGGAAAATGTTGATAAATTGGAATAATTATAGAAACTAACAATGACAGGATGGTATGACGGTAATGATATAAATGATGGTGGCAGTGGTGGTGGTGGTGGTGGTGGTGGTGTTAATCATGACAATGTTGCTTATGAAGATGACGATGGTGTTGATTATGATGATAAGAGTGAAACTAACTTTGGTCATTCTAAGTTCTAATGGAGGAATGGTAACATTGATGACAATAATTGATGATCATCATAATAATAATTAATGATTGTTACAGCATTGATGATGACAATGATGATGATGTGATGGTGGGGTGGGGAATGATGAGGATTATGCTTCAGTGTTGTTGATGGATTCTTGTTATGGTGAAGTACAGCTAGTAATATTTGTGTTCTACAGTCATGATGATGATCATCATCATCACCATCACTATCATGATCGTGGTGATGGTGGTGGGGATGTCAGCGGTGATGGTACCGATGACAATGATGATGACAATGATGATGATGAGTGAGAAACATAGAAATGATTGCGATTGCATCAGTCCCAGTACCAGTTATAATTGCAACACTGAAACAGAAATGTATGTTCTTATCAATAATAATGATGATTTCAAATTTTGCCTCCGAGCCAGCAATTTCAGGGAAAGAATAAATTGATGACATTGACCCAAGTGCTCAGCTGGTACTTAATTTATCGACTCTGAGAGGATAGAAGGCAAAGTCAACCATGGCAGGGTTTTAGGAGTAGAACTGGGTAGTTGTATTAGTATACATAGATTTATTGAAGGAAAGTAGTTCTGCTAGAAATTGAACCTTTGTTGCCAGCTCTGTTTGGCAAGAAGAAATCTATCGCTACACCAAGAGACATACAAATGGTAATAGCAATTACAGTTCTGCTAATGATGACAATAACTGTGACTATCATCCTCATCATCATCGCCATCATCATCGTCATCATCATCATCTCCATCATCATCTTCTTCATCATCGTCAGTCACATCATGATCATTAGTCGCATCATCGTCATCATTATTCATCTTCATTATCATCATCCCTGTCATCAACATCACTATCATCCTCATTGTCATCATTACAAATTAATTACATTAACAATGTTAATTTTCCGAGGCAGCAATTTTATTTCTGTCTTTCAAAATGTCAAGTGCTTTTAATTGTAAGGGAAGAACTAAATGAGTTTAGCATCATCATCATCATCATCAACATTACCACCCACCCCCTGTAATCACATGCCAACAAGGGTGCAAGAAACAGTAGCCAGAACCCCACAAATTACATGCTGCTGTTTCAAAATTCAAAGTTGCATATTTAGTAGTGAGCTTCTAGCTGCACTATTTTGAGGAAAAATACATGATCATGACATAAGTCTACTCAGCTCGGGCTGACCTGGGGCTAAACTACATTATCGTCATTATCATCATTGTCATCACCATTGTGGGCAGCATTAGTGTTAATACCATATGTGATGGTGATGATATAATGGTGTTATTGTTGTTGTTGCATGATGACCTTTTGAACTCTCATCCCCACAATGAACCTTGATAAAATAAATATCTGTAACACTTTAAAGCAGTGGTTCTCAACCAGACTCCATTTGGCCCTTGGGGGTTCATATAAGATTTTGCTGTTAAAATCTATTTGCAATAAATTTGGTTATACTTCCACAATACACAAAATATTTTAACATATTTTTTTTATACAATTCATAATATTTAATTATAAAAATATAACAGGATGTTTTAAACATTTAACAGCTATGAAGGTTCACCCATGTAAATTAAGAATCAAAGGGATCTATAGGGGGGAAATAGTTGAGAACCACAGCTCCAAAGTTTCTGATCAACTGATATAATTTTCTTCATCTTCATATATATTGGTGGTTCTCAACCAGGGTCCATATAGACCCTGAGTATCTCAAGGGCCCTATGCAGGTGGCACGTAAAAAACACCATTTTGAGCATGGCCGTTGCCAGTACCGTGTGACTGGCCCTCATGCCAGTGGCACGTAAAAGCACCCACTACACTCTCGGAGTGGTTTGCGTTAGGAAGGGCATCCAGCTGTAGAAACTCTGCCAGATCAGATTGGAGCCTGGTGCAGCCATCCGGTTCACCAGTCCTCAGTCAAATCGTCCAACCCATGCTAGCATGGAAAGCGGATGTTAAACGATGATGATGATATATATTGGTGGTTCTCAACCAGGGTCCATATAGACCCTGAGTGTCCTTTCAACAAAATTGTAAATTGAAGATCCACAAATGTATCTTAAGGGCCTCGAAAACATTTTGCTTAGATGTATGCATTGGTATGTATTGCAAGAAACAGTTTGGTTTCTTTCTCTGACATTTCACATAGTCCAACCTACATGAGTTTATGTGTAAAAAACAAAATAGGAATTTTGAAAGAAGTTTCTATAAAACTAGTTTTTAAACATTGAAGGGGTCCATAGATTTAAAATGATTGAGAACTTCTGATATATATTGAAGAGAACATGTATTATTGCACCTAAGAAATAACTATATTTCAACAATTCCAATATCGATTATTATCTAACCCTGTTAAATGCATCGTAAGGTCAACATTTATAAGGGCAGGAGAAATTGTAACTGGTTCAACACCAATGTATTACTGGTATTTATTTCTAGTGGCTGGCTAAGGATAAAAATTAGGTCAAGAATGTCACAGATTCTTTATCCAACCACTTTTACAGAACAGGATAGAAACAGGATGAGTTTTTAAACAGCAGGGAAAGAATCGAATACTAACTCAGATCTTGGATATACATCACAAAGCGTTTTATGCCAATAATCTAGAGGACATAGGCTCTCACTTGCCTACTATAACCCAAGAGCTCCTCAAGGAAGATTCTGGAATCTCTAACAGTTGGCAATACAGTTGGCAATACAGTAATTGCTCAATCATGAATGTGGGGTGCCCTAATCAGCACATCATTATCATATAATGTCTATTTTCCGATTGACTGTTTTGACATAGTTTCTATGAATGGATGTTCTTCCTAATGCCAACCACTTTACATAATGTGTTGGGTGCTTTTACATGCCCCCAACACAGGTACATTTACGTGGCACTGGCACAAGGGCATTTTACTTGGCACCATCACCTGCAAAGGATATGCTTGTATGTATGGATGGTCATGATTTCACTTAGCTTGAAATATCTTCTCAAGTACAGCAAATCACCACAACTCCCAGCCCCTTGTCATCTCCTCAGTGAGGCCCAGCATTTGAAGATCTTTTCTCACCCCTTCATCCACATCTTCCTAGGTCTACTCCTTGCACAGGTTCCCTCCAGCACTTCTTTAAGAAACTGCCACAAGTGGAAGTTTAAATTTTAGATACTCTCTTTCTCTCTTTTACTCTCTTTTACTTGTTTCAGTCATTTGACAGCGGCCATGCTGGAGCACCGCCTTTAGTCGAGCAAATCGACCCCAGGACTTATTCTTTGAAAACCTAGTACTTATTCTATCGGTCTCTTTTGCCAAACCGCTAAGTTACGGGGACGTAAACACACCAGCATCGGTTGTCAAGTGATGTTGGGGGGGGACAAACAGACACACACACACACACACACATATATATGTATATATATATATATACATATACATATATACGACAGGCTTCTTTCAGTTTCCGTCTACCAAATCCACTCACAAGGCTTTGGTCGGTCCGAGGCTATAGTAGAAGACACTTACCCAAGGTGCCACGCAGTAGGACTGAACCTGGAACCATGTGGTTGGTAAGCAAGCTACTTACCACACAGCCACTCCTGCATGATAATTATAACAAGATATGTATCTTGTTATAATTATTGTGTTATATTGCACTTCTTTTTTTTAATTTCTTGTAAATATTTGATTTTTTTTTTATTTGTGTCATTATGTATCGTATAATATGTCTTTAAAGAACTTTTCATATCCTGCCACACGTGTTTTTCCAAGTCCCCTGTTTAATATTTCTTTGTTGTTTGTATCTCTTCAGGCCGTTGTGGCTAATAAATAAAAAGAGTGTGAGGGTATGGTGGAAGGTGCTATTCTCATATGAATTTCTTGAAAGGTGGATGAAAGTGGAAAAAATGGCACAAGTGGATGGCACCACTCAAGGTATAAACCTGTAAGTCAGAGAACTGTTGATATTCAGGGAGATCATGGATGGTGGGCTTCCTCTACTAGCCCTTGAGAGCCTTCTCCATCAAGAGGATTGCATCACCACCACCACCATCATCATCATCATCATCATCATATATATTTTTTTAATGCTTCTATACCATATATATTTATATTTCATTTTTTTCTTTTTTCTTGATCATTATGTCTGCTTTTGTGCCATCCCTCTCATCCATCACCCTACTGGAAAATAAAAGAAATCATCATCGTCATTATCATCATCATCATCATCATCATCATTATTATTATTATTATTATTATTATTATTATCATTATTATTATGATAGCCATTGTTCTTGAGTCATGAAAATAGTTTTAAATTTTATCATTTTTTTCATTAATGTTTAGTAGCAACTTACAATGTTCTGAAAATGTAACTTGGAAACTATTACAACCACTGCATTTTTTTTTTGTCATTTTTTTTTACTTGTTTTTTTGGGGTGTATGTGTGTGTTTATGTTAATCTAAAGAGACTAATAGCATGTATTGTTAATTGGTCACTAGCTGAAAAGATCCACTAATTAATCTTTGTCTCATTGTCCTAGCATTCAGTAATATCACTGTAACAACAGAGAAACAGAACAAGAACAGTTATTTGCTCTTGTCTCACCGCTCTTTGTATTAGACTGGTGTTTATAAATTTGAATGTTTGTGTGTGTGTGTGTATGTGTGTGTGTGTGTGTGTGTGTGTGTGTGTGTGTGTGCATGCATACACACATATATACATACCTGCACATATATCGTTATATATACATACATGTACACACACACATACACATATATTTAGATGTGTGTGTGAGTGTATGCCTTTCTGATTGTGTAATGTCTTCGAATTTTTTTACAAACACACTCACACACACACACACACACACACACACACACACACACACACACACCCTAACATCATTCAGAGGCAGGTCTCACAGCTTATTGCCTCAAAGTTGCTCTAACCTCTGCTCCACACACATGCCATCATGTCTCTCTGCTTTTCTATCCCTATTACAGTAGCCTCTGTTTCTCAAGACTAGCTGGTTTCATACCACCACTACTTAGACACTCCTAAGTGAGTTAAATGTATTTTGATTTTGTTTTTTGTTTTGTTGTTTTTTGTTCTCCTCCTATCATTTATATTATATGCATTTCTTCAAGCCTGCACTAACCACTGTTTTTATCTCCATTCTTACATCCCCAGAACATAATTTGTATAGAATTCCCTCCCTATACATGTTTTCTTGCAATTGTTGACTTATAACTGATTTAAGTAGAGCTTCAACTACATCAGTGATCTTGGAGGGCCTGCACATGTCATAGACAAAGCCCTTTGCCAAACCCCATTGCCAAAGCCCTTTTCTAAAGCCCTTTGCCAAAGCCCTATGCCAAAGCCCCTTCCTCCATATCAAACTTACTAAACAGTCTTATCTCACAATATCTTTGGTCTTTTTGTCCTTTTTATGAAGGCCCATATTTATATGTGAAGGCATGTGGTCTAATAGTGGTTGTAGCATTAGGCTTACAATCATAAAGTCATAAGTTCAAATCCTGGGCCAGGTATTGTGCTATGCCCTTGAGCAAAGCAAAAATTTCATGTTGCCAGTCTACTCAGCTGAAAATGGGAACCAGCTGACTGCTGATAGAGGCTTCTCTGCCTCTCATAACCTTCATGTTCTGCTGGGCCAGGACTGAGAGGGTGTCTATATCTGCTTCTGATTACACAAGCTCCTAAAGCAAAGGGGCTTATGTCATACTCACTTGTGAGTGATAGGTAACCCTAATTTATATATATATATATATATATATATATATATATATATATATATATATATATATATATATATATATACCAGGTATAAAAAAGAAAGAACTTCTGTTGATTTGTTCAATTAAAATTCTTCAAGGTGGTGCCCCAGCGTGGCTGCAGTCTGATGACTGAAAAAGATAAAAGAATCACTAAATTCCTTTGTAAAACTTTAAGCTAAGGGAGCTAACTCTTGTTCGCCTATCTCAGTAATACTATGGCATTGAAACCTCTCACGGTCCCTTTACCTGCTAGAAATAACAACTTGAATGCTTTTAAGTCACATCCTAAAGTTGGATTCCAAGAACCAAATGAAGGAAAGATTTTCAATCCCAGAATCATGCTGATTCCAAAAAGATATAATATGTCCTATGTAGAGCAAATGTAGACACAGATACAGGGGTCCCAGATGCACAGACAGAATTTCCTTTTTATTAATATATATATATGCTTTTCTATTCTATGCACAAGGCCCAAAACCTTTTGGAGAGAGAGCCAGTCGATTAGATCGACCCTAGTATGCAACTGGTATTTAATTTATCGACTCTCAAAAAATGAAAGGTAAAGTCAACCTCAGCAGAATTTGAACTCAGAACATAAAGACAGACGAAATACTGCTAAGCACTTCACCTGGTGTGCTAACGTTTGTGCCAGCTCACCACCTCTCTCTCTCTCTCTTTATACATATATATATATATATCATCAACATCATCCCCATCCTCATTATTGTTTACGTTTGCCTTCCATGCTTGTAATGAGAGGGACAGGTTGCAGCAATCTGAGATGTTTCAAGCAATCACATCTCATTTGTACAATATATTTTGGGGTGGTTTTTATGCCTTGATGATCCTCCCAACACACACACACACACAAAATTTTATTTCAATGAGATGGCAGAATCATTGGCACACTGGAAAAAATGCTCAGTGGCATTCCGTCCCTCTTTACATTCTGAATTCAAATGTCGCTGAGGTCGACATTGCCTTTCATCCTTTCAGGGTTGATAAAATAAGTATCAGTCAAGTACTGGGGTCAATGTAGTCAACTATATCCCTCCCCCAAACTTTCTGGCATTGTGCCAAAATTTGAAAGTAACAATAAGTATATGTATATATTTTGTATCTATATGCATGTGTGTGTGTGTACATTATTATTGCTATCATCATTTTTACTATTATTATTTTTATTATTATTATCATCATCATTGTCACAATGGTTATTCATTATCGTAGTCTTCTTTCTGTAAATATATTATTAATAATTAACTAAAATTGAAAGCATCTGTTGAAAAAAATTTGTTTTTGGACGCTCGTATTTTTTTTTTTTTTGATAAGTGTGTGTTTCTTGACTTGGCAGTCCTGTCAAGCACCACCATGTCAGGGAAGGAATCAGCTAGCAAGCTACATCAAACCAGCATTGTCCTTACAAATAGACAACACACACACACACACACACACACACACAAACAAAACAATACCTCCCAAAATGAAACAAACAAAAGATAACGATATAAATACACACACACATAGAAAGCTGCACAAGCGCACAAGTACACACACATGGGCTGAACAACAACAATATTCTTCTTCGCTCCAGCCCACTCTTCCCGCAGCCCTGGTACCTAACTTCCTCCACCCTCCCACCTATTCGCTGTTACCACCATAAAACATAACCGTCCACCCTCCTCATACTGGTCTGTAATTAGCAGTGCAATGACTGATAATTAATGGCGTCCATTTCATTAGCAAGAATAAGCATGCATTTGTCCTTTCTCAGGAGAAATAACCATCAAACATAAAGAAAGTATTTAAAAGACAATGCACGCACACTCAAGTGTGCGTGCGCATGGACACACGAATGCACAGGGATGATGATGATGATGATGATGATACATACACGCACATACACATAGGTAGACATACACACACATATACTTTCTTTTTTAAAGTAAAAATAATCTTGAAATGGATTGAGGAAAAAAAATACGAATTTCTTTTTATACTTGATAATTATCATTAATATGACTTGTAGCAGGAAAACAAAAATAATAACAAAAAATTATTATTATTATTATTATTATTATTATTATTATCATTATTATTATTATTATTATTATTAATATTATTATTGTGTTGTTGTTTTTCGGTTTGGTGGGCTGGTGGTGAAAGTTGAAACAAATGATGTCAAAAATAACGAAAAATGAAATATGTTGTATGAATGGCAGTAATAGAACAAAGAAAAAAAATATAATTAAAAAAAGTATATTAAAATATATAAAAAAGTATTGTTTTTTTTTAATGTACTTTAGGGAAAGAAAAAAACTAAAGTTAAATGAAATTAATATAAATAAAGGTGGATACTCCTGCTAAGAGTGTGAAGTAGGGGAATTTTAAAGGAATTTGTTATTTTTATTTGTATTTAATTTTTTCTTATTTTTTTCTATTTTGACCAATAAGGTGGGAGGTAGTTTGGTATTTTGTATAATTTGTCTTAAAAGTTTTCCACAAATAACAATTGAAATCAAACAGATTTTATATGGCAAAAAATAGGAAAAACAAAAAGAAATATGGATTTTAATTCCAGACTTTCTGGGGAGATGCGAAATACCTGCTTCTTTAAAGATGAAATTTTGTTAAGTTTCTTTTTTGTTTTGTTTTGATGAATTTTTGCTTGATGTAAAATTTTTTAAAAACTTAGCATTATTATTATTGTTGTTTTTGTTGTTGTTATTACTATTTAGGCAGCAAGCTGGTAGAATTGTTAAAATGTTGGACAAAATGCTTAGCAGCATTTCTTCTGGTCTTTCCATTCTGGGTTCAAATTTCACCAATCTTGACTTTGCTTTTCATCCTTTCAGGGTTGATAAAATAAGTATCAATCAAGTAGTGGGGTTGATGTAATCACTAAATGCCTCCCCTAAATTTCAGGCCTTGTATGTACAATAGAAAGGATTATTATTATTACTAAAATTTTGGTTTGACTCAGGTTTGGTCACATTCCTGGTAGGATTTATTATTATTATTATTATTATTATTATTATTATTATTATCATTATTATTTAGTAGTCATATTTTTATTTTTATTACGTGCTTTCACTGCACTAATGAATGCAGTTCTGTGTGCATTGGATATGTGCTGTGGTTTGTTGTGGTCCTCTTATTTTCACTGTATTGGAAGGATGTGTGCAGTGTCTAGTAGTGCTATTTTTTGTATGTTATATATACATGTCAGTCTTGGTGTTTTTGTTATGTATTTGTCTGAACGTTTTTTTTATCATACCTAATGTGCCTACTATGATAGAAATTGTCTCTTTTTTTAGGCTCCACATTCAAGTTACCTCTATTTCCAGATCTTTGTATTTTGAAAGTTTCTCAGTTTCTATTAGAGAAACATTGTCATCTGTTGGTACTGATACATCAATAAAAAAACATTTATTATTATTGTTGTTGTTGTTGTTGTTGCAGCTGCTGTTGCTGTTGTTGTTATTATTCAGTAATTTTGTTTTTATTGCATGTTTTCACTGCCCTCTAGAGTGCACCTTGGATATGTGTAGAATTTTCTTTAGCTTTGTATTTTCTCTTGTAGAGAAAGTAGTCTACATACTATTTATAGAGTCCCTAGTGTGTTGTAAATACTTTGTAAGTCTTTCGATTTTATAATTATCATCTTTTTTAACCATTCTTAAGACACTTTGTATGAAATGGATTATTTCTGTCTTTGGTTCCAACATTCTTCGTTCACTTGCTTGCTTACATCAGATTTTCCATGCTTGCATGGTTTGGATGAGTATGTTATCTGAAACATGGTTTTACTACCAGATGCCCTTACTGACACTAATACATACCTGTTTTTCAAATAAGGACCTCTTATTCCATATGGCATCAAAGGGAAGAAATGAATGGCCAGTGTATTGCCAGAAGAACTGATAACAATGCCAACACTTGTAACTTTTGTGCAAGTGAACACTGATCTATGCAAACACATGGACACGCATGTTCACATACATACCTTGCATATATAAATATAACAATCTTCTTTCATATTATTATATTTCAGAATGGTTGTTTCCCCTCACCAAATAAACACATGTACTATATATTCATTCTTCACTCATTTATTACTGTTCTTATTTTATCTTATGTCCATTGACAGCAATCTTTCATCACCCATCTGTGACCTCTTCAGCAACACTTTCCATCCATGTGTATTCTCCTGCTCCACTTAGTCCATTCTCTTGCATCACAAATTCATAAATGTAATCTTTCAATTTTCAACTATCAAATTCACTCACAAGACTTTGGTCAGCTAAGCATTATAATAGAAGACACTCACCCAAAGTGCCATGCATTGGAACAATATACTGAGTGAGAAGCTCACATCCATGCCTAGTTATCTGTATTCCAATATCTTTATAACTGGTTATTACCTTCGTTTCTTTTTGTGATACATTATTGTGGTCAATTAGTTTTGATTGCCCTGTTTGTATGGATTGGCATATTTCAGAGTAAGGGCACTTTCTCCTTTTTTAAAACTTTCTCTGGTGTTAGTTTAAATCACTTTTTTTCTATCTGCATTTCATAATGCATATATAATTTCCAGTGTATGAAAGCCCAGCATTACCACATGTATAGATATATTTTCTCTTTGTTAAGACTGTAGGTTAATTTCAGTATGGCCAATCAAGAATTTACTTTTTCATTACATAACTCTTTGTTTTTCAAGTACAGCTTAACTTGTTCCAATTTTTTTCTTCTATAATTTCACATATTAATAAATATTAAACAATGAAATTGGAAAAAAAAACTCTAGATTTTAGAGAGCCTTCAAAGGCCATAAATTCAAGCACTTCATCCTGGCTAAATCGATTAAAAAAATGTTCAAATTCCAACAACTGGTTCTGCCTTAAATTTTAGTCTTTTTTTCTCTTTCTTATGCCAAACCAATTCATTCTACTTTTTAACTGGTTAAGAGAGATTTTTCTCATTTTCACAATAAATCTGAGGGCTGATCTTTCACAATGTGTCACTGGGGCTCTTCTTTCACAATATGCTCTAGGGCCCCTCTTTCACAATGTATCCCTCGGCTGCTCTTTCCCAATGTATCCAGAACCACTATTTCAAAATGTGTCCCAGGGCTATTTTTTCCCAATATTTCCTATGGCCCCTCTTTCACAATGTGATTCACAGTTACTCTTTTACAGTGTGTTCTGGGGCTATTCTTTCATAATGTGTCCTAAGGTTGCTTCTTCACTATGTATCCTGTAGATCCTCTTTTACAATATATCCCACCACTTCTGTTTCACAATATGTCTTTGGACACCCCTTTTACAGTGTGTCATAAGACTGCTCTTTCACTAAATGTCTTGTGGCTTCTTTTTCACAATCTGTCACAGGGCTGTTCTTTAACAGTATATCTCAGAAATTCTCTTTCACAGTATGTTGCATAGCAACTCTTTCACAATTTTTCCTTAGGCTACTCTTTCATGATGTATCCTAAAATTGCTCATTAAGAATAATCTTAAGTTTTCCATGTTGTAGATAACTGAGGTTGTCACTGTATATCAAGCACACATTGATGTCATATGTTTTTTTTTTTATGTGCCCTTTTAAAGCCTAGCCAGGTTCATGGGCCCAGTTTCCCGGTTTCTATGGCATATGTCCCCCCCCCCCAGCTGGACGGGATGCCAGTCTATCGCAACTTTACTCAAGAAACAGGAAGAAAGAGTGAGAGAAAGTTGGGGTGAAAGAGTACAACAGGAGTCGCCACTACCCCCTGCTAGAGCCTCATGAGCTTTAGGTGTTTTCGCTCAATAAACGCACACAATGCTTGGTCTGGGAATCGAAACCGCGATCCTCTGACCATGAATCCGCTGCCCTAACCACTGGGCCATTACACCTCATATATATCAAGACATATAAGACTCACACTGCATGTTGGACCATCCTGAGGTAGTTCCAGTATCATATCAGTTTTTATTTACAAGATGGTCACTTGGCCCTCACTCAACTCTTCTCATTTCAAAAGAAAGGAACACTTCTGAGTCTCTTCTAAGACTTCTACACAGGATTTGTTGATATAAAATTAAATGATTTATTTTAACACTAATATCATGAACTTTGTTATGTTTGTGTAAAGTAAAGAATCTGTTATGTTTAAAAAGTGGATAATCTTGTTATCTTCAATCATTTTCCTGTGCACCAAACTAGGCTATCCTTGTAACTCTGACAGAAAAAAATTGAAATCTGTCTTAAATTTTATTCATTCTTGAAAAAACATTGTTTTTTTTAAACCAAAAGATTAGTTTCTAAACAATTTTTGTTTAGAAACACACACACACACATATACACACAGATGTATATGAATATGTGTGTGTATGTGTGTGTTTGTTAATTATCTTCTTGCCTTGGCATTGTGAGATCGCTGCAAATGAGTGTCATTGTGACAATGTCCTTCATTACCAAACTTCCATGAAAGCATGTCTGGTCATGAGGAAATATTACCTAACTTGGAAGAAGTGAGGGTTGGTGATAGGAAGGACATCCAGCTATAGAAAAATCTGCCTCAACAATTTCTGTCCAACCCATGCTAGCCTGGAAAAGTGAACAATAAAATGATGGTGACCATGATGATGATATACATGTGTGTGTAGTTGTGTATAGTTTTGTGTGTGTGTGTGTGTGTGTGTGTGTGTGTGTGTGTGTGTATGTGTGTGTGCATGTGTATACATTTGAATGTGCATCAATTCCACACTTGTCACCTCTTCAGTGAAACATTGCTGATGTTGACATTTGCCAATATTTTGACCAGTTGATCTGCATTTTCATATACCTGTAGTATAAAGCTAAATCTTTTTCAGAAAATAGATAAGTGTTGGTGACAGGAAAAGTTTCCAGCTATAACCCTCCACACACACACACACCTGAAGTAAATCGTCATCCAAACCTGTGCTGTGTAGAAAAGGAATTGGATGCTAAATGAATGAAGAGAATACATGAATATTGCTGATCTTTATCTTGCCAATACTGTTGACCCTAATATAGCAAGCAACCCTGCCACTCATAGACATATACTCACACATACACATACATGCACACATACACATATACGCACACTTATACATGCACATACACATACACGTAAATATACACACATGCACACAGACACACGCATACATGCACATAAATATATATACATACACATGCACACAAGCAGACACACACACACACACACACACACACACACACACACACACACACACAATATTTGAACCTATACTGCTGATCAATATCTTACCAGCACATTTAACCCTATTATAATAAAGCAACTCTGCTATACCCACACATGTACACATTCCAACCACATTCTCTACCACAATTACAACCACCAATACTACTGATCTAATCAATCATAAGGTCTTGCAAAGGTTCAGGTGGAAAGAGAGAAAAAATTTCTTAAGTGATAAAGCTTAATTTCTCATTATATATTTCCCTTTTCGTTATCATTTTCACCTTCTAATTACCTTTATTTAATTTCCAAATTACATTTTTTTTAAAAAATACTTTTTTACATTTCTATGCCATTTTTGTGTCATAATTATTCTTTTAACATTTCTTTGTTTGTTTGTTTTTTTTTCTATTTGTTTTGCTTTGTTTTTAACCTGCAACTCATTTGTCGCATATCCACTAGTAACAACAACAACAACAACAGTGATATTGACAATACTAATAATAATAATAATAATGATAATAATAATGGTTTCAAATTTTTGCACAAGGCCAGTATGTTCAGGGGAAGTGATATGCCGATTACGTCAACCCGTGTTCAACTGGTACTTATTTTATCAACCCCAAAAGAATGACAGGCAAACTCAGCCTTAGCAGCATTTGAACTCAGAATGTAAACTTGGAAGAAATGCCATAAAGCATTTTGTCCAGCATGCTAATGACTCTGCCAGCTTGCTGCCTTCCTTCTTCTTATTATTATTAATAATAATAATAATAATAATAGTAATGATAATAGTTTCTATCATAAGCAGATTACAATTGTTTCTAAATGATCATGATAATAATGATTTCAAATTTTTTCCACAAGGGCAGCATGGAGGAGGGGATTAAGTCGATTACATTGACCCCAGTGTGTAACTGGTACTTATTTAATCAACCCCGAAAGTATGAAAGGCAAAGTTGACCGTGGCGAAATGATGATGAGGATTATAATAATAATAGTTTCAAGTTTTGCCACAAGGGCAGTAATTTAGGGGGAGGGGATGAGTCAATTACATCGACACCAGTGTTCAACTGGTACTTATTTTATTGACCCCGAAAGGATGAATGCAAAATTTGAACTCAGAACATAGAGACGGGCGAAATACCGTTAAGCATTTCATCCAGTGTTTTAATGATTCTGCCAGCTCGCCACCGTAATAATAATAATAATAATAATAATAATAATAATAATAATAATAATAGCAATAATAATAATAATAATAATAATAATAATAATGATAATGATAACAATAGCCAGTTTTGTTTGCTTCTTTATCGCTATCACATATGCATCTTTTTTTCTTTTTACTGTGACGTAGTTTTGGCACAAAATTAAATTTCAAATATTGTTAGTGAAATTCTAAAGAAAAAACAAAAAGATTGTTTATGTAGGTTTATCAACTGAAACAACGGCAATAACAATTAACAAATTTTCTAATGAGGAAACATGTGTATACATATTTTTATTGATATGAATATGTGTGTATATTATTATAGACATGTGTGTGTGTAAATTTTTTTTAGTTTTTATCTTTTACTTATTTTAGTATTTCCACTGCAGCCATGCTGGAGCACCATCTTGAAGGGTTTAATGCAGTGGTTCTAAACCACTTTTTGGTTATGAACCCCTTTGGTTCCTGTTTTATTCTACTGGGCTCTCATAGCTACTCTTTTTTTTCTTTTTTTTTTCTTGTTTCAGTCATTTGACTGCGGCCATGCTGGGGCACCGCCTTTTAGTCGAGCAAATCGACCCCAGGACTTATTCTTTGCAAGCCTAGTACTTATTCTATCGGTTTCTTTTTGCCGAACTACTAAGTTACAGGGAGATAAACACACCAGCATCGGTTGTCAAGCGATGTTGGGGGGACAAACACAGACACACAAACACAGACACACAAACACATATACACATACATACATATATATATATATATATATATATACATACGATGGTCTTCTTTCAGTTTCCGTCTACCAAATCCACTCACAAGGCTTTGGTCGGCCCGAGGCTATAGTAGTAGACACTTGCCCAAGGTGCCACGCAGTGGGACTGAACCTAGAACCATGTGGTTGGTAAGCAAGCTACTTACCACACAGCCAAACCTCATCATTATCATTATTTAACATCTGTTGTCCATGCTGGCATGCGTTGGATAGTTTGACCAGGGCTGGCAAGCTGAGGTGCTGCACTAGACTCCAGTCTGATTTGGAAGTCTGGTACTTATTGTCAGTCTCTTTTATTGAGCTGCCAGGGGATGTAAACAAACCAACACTGGTTGTCAAGCAGTAGGTGGGAGGAAGAAACGCAAATACACATACACACATATGCACACACATACATATACACATATATTTTTATATCTGATCGGCTTCTACACAGTTTCCATTTACCATATCCACTCACAAAGCATTGGTCAACCTGGTGCTATAGTAGAAGACCCTTGCCTTAGGTACTGTACACTGAGACTGAACCCTAAACCACATGTCTGCCTCTGCCTTACATCTTTTTATAGATACTTATGTGTGTATATACACTTTTTATTTATGTGTGAATATATATATATATATATATATATATATACACACACCTATATATATATATATATATATACATATATATATATATATATATATATATATATAGGTATGTATGTGTGTCTATACATATTTATATATAACAAATGAAGGAAAAAACAGTTCCTTCAAAGAGGTGTAAAATATCCAATTCACTGGTACGGCAGTTGAATACCACAGAAATATGGGTATAAATACAAATTTCAAATAATAAATTAAATGGAGAAATAACAAATGACAATCTAACAATTTCTTACATTATAATATAATATAATATACAATAAAATATGATATAAGATTAAAAAATTAGTTATACTATATTATATTTTATAGTATATTATATTATAATGTAATAACTTGTTAGATTGTCAATTGTTATTTCTCTATTTAATTTATTATTTGAAATTCGTATGTATATAAGTTTAGAGGGAATACTTGATAAGTGTAAGCACCTGTTTATGCCAGATAGTGGCAGAGGTGAGAGAATATATCAAACATAAATTAAAAACAGAACACAAAGGGTATCGCGGTACATGTGTTTCAAGCCTTATAAACAATCTGTTATTACATCAGCATAGGTATATTATTGATATAAAAGATGGTGTAAAGCTCTCCTCACCGACAAAACATTATAAAGATTGAAACACGTGTACCGCGATACCCTTTGTGTTCTGTTTTTAATTTATGTTTGATATATATATATATGTTTATAGTTATGTATGTGTGTGTATTCATAATTTTATTGGTATGTATGTGTGTTGGTACAAACTTATTCTTTTATTCCAGTCAAATTTCTTTATTAATTCCCTCTCTAATCGTTTGATACCAGGATTTTGAAGCCTCAGTATACATGTTTTAAAAGTTTCCTTATAACCTAAAGGTATAAAAATGCAGTCTTAATATCCATAGCTTTGCATATTCGACCATGAGACGCCACAATAGCTAATGCTGTCTTAGACCCTTTCTTTTTACATGTGGGAAAGTTACTTGTAATATTACCTGCATCTCTATCCTGAAAACATCTTACCACAAATTTAGTTTTAGAAAATTGTTTATCGTTCAACATTTTATTTGTATAAATCCATCTTGTGGACATTTTAAGCTAACCATGATCAGTTAAATGCAAATAAATTTGATTCTTAGTCCATCTTTAAAGTTCCCCTTCTTTTGCTTTGTCCTAGTTAGTATTGGAGGAGGAGGAGGAGGAGGAGCTTACTACATTTTCTTCATCTCATTTCTTTATCTTCACTTCCTCACTCTTCAGATACTCTATGCTCAAAATCTAACCAAAATCGTTCACTTGGTTCCCTAACCATTTTCATTAAACATTTATTGTTATGTTGTGCTTCTTTCAGTCTCCCTATTGCATTCAATCTCCTCCATTCCAGATCTTCATCATTTGTAAGTTTACATCAAATAGTTTGCCCTTATCTGTGAAGCACAATCATCTTGGAAATAGAGTTTTGTTTAAATGATCTATTTCTTGTTCTCATAGTTTAATGATTTTCAACATAATCATCTATCCGTGTTCCCAGCTCTGTATCAATATCATCCTCTTTATTAGTAGAAACACTTAAAGTATTATTACATCCATCTAATATAGTAGTAAGTTCATAATTTATATTCTTATCTTCTGCAAAATTTTCATATATTTAAAGATACAATACCAAATGGGATAGATGCCTCTAAGCTCAACAAACACTTGTTTATGCTCCAGCCTTGAACAGTTTTTGCACCAAACCATCTACCATACTCATATCTTTTATAAAGAACTATATCACCATTTTTATAGAACTATGCTCCATGTGTCCTAAGTTGATAAAGAAGTACAATTCTTGATTTCTTTGAAGACTCAAACTCAATGAATCCTTTTCAAGCAGTATACATAGCATCCACATTACTTGCTACAATTTTGGCAGTGCCCTGGCATGGCCACACCCTTAGGGATGAAACATATAAAAGAAGAAGAGGACAATGTAGGAGAAATATATCATTTAGAAAGACAGCAATTGGAATATCTTCCAAAAGCAATTAAATTTGAATTATACCCATGAACACCATGAAGGGAATTTTTGGCACTTCTGGCCAGAATACCAGCATTCAAAACAATACCTGTATCTCTGATGGAGGTCTAAAAAGACTAGAAACTGATCACATTGATTTCAATTTATTTGTCCTAAGAGGAATGAAACCTGAGATGTACCATCTATTCATGATGGTACTCCATAGAGTTGTTTACTGTTACAAAACTAAGAGTAAGATGGGAAAAGAATGTTTATTTTATCATTTTATACTTCCACTTCATATTTAAAATGCTTTCTCCTACTTTTTTCTAATTGTAAAGTATTCAATCAAATCCTTGCAATGACACCATGAACATCTTGAAATTATACTTCCGATCATATACACTACCTCGAATATTATTTTATCAAGTTTAAAGTGATTTCTTTTGTGCCGTAAACAACTTACTATTTCTGTGGTACCCCCTCCCTACTTCCTTTGATGCCCTCAGAACGTGTTTATTTTGATTAATGATTAATCCAGCACTGTACACATACGTTTCTATCTTTAATCTTTTATTTGTTTCAGTCATGAGATTGTGACCATACTGGAGCACTGCTTTGAAGATTTTAGTTGTAAAAAAATCAAACTCGGTACTTATTTTTTTAAGTCTGGTATTTATTCTACTGGTCTCTTTTACAAAGCTGTTGTTACAAGGATGTAAACACACCGACACCAGTTTTCAGGCGGTGGTGGAGGACAAACACAGACATTAAGACACACACACATAGATAAATATATTGGTATGCATGTGTGTGTGTGTGTGTGAGTGTGTGCGTGCGTGCGTGTGTGTGTGTGCGTGTGTGTGTGTGTATACACACATGTATATATACATATATATACATACATACATATATATATATATATGATGGGCTTCTTCCAGATTTTGGCAACCAAAATCCATTCAGAAGGCTTTGGTCGTTCGCTTGAGGCTATAGTAGAAGACATTTGCCCATGGTACCAAGCAGTAGGATTGAACCCTGAACCATATGGTTGGGAAGCAAACTTCTTACTACACAGCTGCACCTGCACCTATAACACACACACACACACACACACACACATATATATATATATATATATATATATATATATATATATATATATATATATATGTATGTATACACACACACACACATGCACACATTGCAAAAGAAAAAATGTGTCAAGATCTCAAAGATATATTCAAGGAAAAAATAATATTAGATATTACTCAGAAAGTTAATAATGAAAATAATGATTTAACAACAAGTTCAACAACAAGTCCAACAAACTAAATGTTCAGAAGTAACAATGCAATTTCAGTGCTGCAGTGTCAGGTTCAAACAATGAAAATTAACAATTATATCATTGTCTTTGATCAATCAAGTTACATAATCAAGAAACTGAAAGAAAACAAATACTCAGAAGATTGTTTGTTCGGTTAGCTGTTCTTGTTATTGCTATGAACAACGCTATAATTATTATCATCATCATTGTCGCTGTCATCGTCATTGCTCTGTATTTATCTTTTACCTCAATATGTAATTATTTATCGTTTTCTCATATTTATTTTAACTTACTTTAGACCTTATTTACTTCCTTATAAATATCAACTGAGGCTGTTTCATTTTATTTTTTTATTTTTTTATCAAGATGTTGGATAGTAAGCGAAAGGGGTGGAGCATGGTAATTTGAAGGGAAAGAGTGTAATGTTTAGTTATTTCATTGGGGGTATGTAGGGTAGGGGACAAGTTGATGTCGAGGGGCTGGTATTTGGTTTTTTCTCTCAAAATGTTTTTATTTTATTTTATTTTTTTACAGTTATATTTTCAGGTTTTCTTTTTTTGTTTTCTTCACTGATATTTATATATTTGTATATCTTTGTTAATTTTTAGAACTAGTAAAGATTATTATCTTAAAAGACATTATCTTTTAAATCATCCTTGTTAATTGAAATGAGGAATGAGGTAAGTTTAGAAACCCCATTTGTTCAAGGAAAAGGAATTGGATCAGTTGGAAGTGGGTTGTTTGAGATTTCATGATGATGATGATAATGATGATGATGACGATGATGATGACGATGATGATAATGATGATGATGAGGATGAGGATGTTTGGTTGAAGTGGTGGTGTTTACTGTTATTGTTGTCGTTATTTTCGTTTCGTATGTATAAGTGCATGTATAAACATATGGATATGTGTGTGTGTGTGTGTGTGTGTTTGTGTGCATGAGTTTCAATCTGTGTGTATTTGTGTATATGTGTGTGAGATGATGTGTATGTTTATAATCATTAATCACCCTTGCAGTCTCATATTCTTTCTACCATTCCTTTGTCAACCAATTACTTCATGACCTTGTTAATCTTTCCGTGTGGATATAATTCTGCCACATTCAATAAGAATGAGAAAAAAATCAACAGACGCATATATATATATATATATATATATATATATATATATATATATATATATATATATATATATATATATACATGTATATACGTGTGTGTGTTTGTGTGTATGTATGTATGTGTACATACATAATATATGTCCATATTATGTGTGTGTGTGTGTGTGTGTATTTACATATATACATATAGATGTATACACACATATCTGTGTATGTACATATACGCACACATATGTATTATGCATGTGTGTGTATATGCCTACACGTATATGTACATGTATGTGTATATATATATATGTATGTATGTATGCATGTATGTATGTATATATGCACATATGTGTGTGTGTGTGTGTGTGTGTGTATGTACATGCGCACACATTTATATATGTATATATGTGTGCATATATATGTACATACAGCCACACATGTATGCTATCTTTCTCATACTATGCAGTTCAATAAAGTTTATCATTTCCCTGAATGTTTTTTTACCGCCTTCCTCACCCACCACTAGTACTGCAATATGGAGATTCTCATCACTTCATCTGATGTTAGTGCAGTGCTCAGTCAAGACTGAGTGATTATTGTAGTAGGGCACAATTGGGGGATGAAGACAGAGGTGTAACTCTGAGATGGTTAAAGTTTTAGTGGAGGGAGGGATATAGAGTGAGAGGGAGAAATTAAATCAGTCTTGACACTATCTACTAGTAATTTCTTCCCTCTATTTAATCTCTATCTGATTTATAATTTGGCAAGTATTTTTAATTAAAAAATTAAGAATAAAGGAAGTTTATGTGCATGTGTTTTTTTTTCTAATATACATATATATATATATATATATATATATATATATATATATATATATATATATATATATATATGCAAATATATATGCATATATTTATGTATATATATGCATATACATATGAATATATGCACATATATATGCATCTGTGTGTATGTGTATATATATATATGTATATATATATGTATGTATGTATATATGTGAGTGTGTGTGTATATGAGTGTATGTGTGTGTTTTTAAGAAATACTATTCAGAAAGAATTCTTAATACAGTCACAATATTTGAAGCAAGATTTTCTTAAATTAAAACTTATTAATTATATCAAAAAAACAACGACACAAATCTTTTGGAAAGATGCATTCATGATGTGTATATGCTTTTGCTGGCTACAGCTTTTCAGACACACATGTTATAGAGTAATCTGTATAGAGGAAACTTCTTTTTGATAACAGTGTTCACTCTCTGTTTCATTTTGGATTTTGAATTCTGATAAGGTATTTTTCTTTTGTCGTTCATGGTTGATCAGTTTCTTCCTTTATTTAGAAAAAGGGAATATTTTAAATTTCCCATTTGCATAAATATGTAGATGTTCACTACGTGGAACATTTATAAGAGATGAATCCTTGATTTGTTGCTTATATGTTCCAACCTGATGTATTAATTTTGATCCTGTTTGGCCAATATAACTCTTATTGCCTTGTGGGAATGTGATATAGTAAATTAGATCTTTTGTTTTGCAATTCATATTTGCATTAATCTTCCAATTCTTTTTTCAATTTGCTCTGTTCCATTACTTCAGATGTCTCAAACTAAAAGTCACTACATTTTGTTACCTGTGTTATTTCTTTTTCTGATAAGAATTTTGCCTTTGTCTTTTAAGATTTGGTGGTTGTCTTCACCTTTTGATAATTTGTGATTCTTTAATCATTTTTCTGAGATTTGACAAGTGGTATAGGATTGGAACTGAATATAAGATGTTATGGTTTCTGGGATTATGGGTGACTACAAATATTTACATTTTTGTTTTCATCTTCACCTTCACATATAAGTGTGCATGTGTTTGTGTGCCCACACATTTGTGCCTCTCTCGTCATCTTTATGTAAGTGATTGACCATATCAGTTTTATAAGGATGTGTTGTTTGAAGATGAATTTATATTTGAGTAAACAGCTTCTTAAACTGACTTGGATAATACAATATAGGATTTTAATATTTCTATGCTACCTAGGGTGACAAGCTGACAGTATCATTAGCATGCCAGGCAAAATGCTTAGCTTCATTTCATCCATCTTTACATTCTGAGTTCAAATTTCACCAAGTTATGATTTCTTGAGCCTGACGTATGTATGTATGTATGTATGTATGTATGTATGTATGTATGTATGTATGTACGTATGTATATGGCTCAATGGTCCCAGACTGAGTTGTGTGTTGTGTTGCTGAGCAAGACACTTTATTTCACATTGCTCCAGTTCACTCAGCTGTAGAAATGATTTGCAAAATCACTAGTGCCAAACTGTATCACTCTTTGTCTTTTCCTTGAATAATGTCAGTGGCATGGAGCGGAGAGGCTGGTATGCATGGGCAGCTGCTAGCCTTCCACAGAAACAACCTTGTCCAGACATGTGCCTCATAGGGGAACTTTCTTGGTGCAATCTCATGGTCATTCATGAATGAAGGAGGTCTTCACAAATTATATATATATCATCATCATCGTCGTTGTTTCACAGTTCAATTTTCTATGCTGCCATATGTCAGACAAAATTCGTTAAAGAGATTTTGTATGGCCAGACACTTCTCCTTAAGCCAACTTCCACCTTTTTACAAGCAAAGCAATAGTCCCCTCTTGTCCTTTGAAAGGTGGCACGTTAGCAAATCATTCGAATGAGGTCGTTGCCAGTGCCACTGGACTGGCTCCTGTGCAGGTGGCACGTAAAAAAACACCATTTTGAGCGTGACTGTTGCCAGTACCATGTGACTGGCCCTCGTGGCGGTGGCACGTAAAAGCACCCACTACACTCTCAGAGTGGTTTGCGTTAGGAAGGGCATCCATCTGTAGAAACTCTGCCAGATCAGATTGGAGCCTGGTTCACCAGTCCTCAGTCAAATCGTCCAACTCATGCTAGCATGGAAAGCAGACGTTAAACGATGATGATGATGATATATATATATATATATATATATATATATATATATATATTCTTTTATTCTTTTACTTGTGTCAGTCATTTGATTGTGGCCATACTGGAGCACTGCCTTGAAGGGTTTTAGTAGAGCAAATGAACCCCAGGATTTTTTTAAAGTCTAGTACTTATTCTATCGGTCTCTTTTGCCAAACTACTAAGTTACAAGTACATAAATACACCAACACCAGTTGTCAAGCGGTAATAGGGGGACAATCAAAGACACACACACAGATATATACATATATATGTATGTATGTATATATATATATATATATATATATAAATATATATATATATATATGTATATATGCATGTGTATATATATATATATATATATATATATATATATATATATATATATATATATATATATACATATATTATGAAAGTGCATGGCTTAGTGGTTAGAGTGTTGCACTCATGATTACAAGATCGTGGGTTCGATTCCCAGACCAAGTGTTGCGTTGTGTTCTTGAGCAAAGCACTTCATTTCACGTTGCTCTGCGATCATTTCATCATTTGACATGTGGCACACAATGCACCTGTACAGGTAATGTCGATTTGATGGAGGGAGTGAGCTTATGTGAACATAAACATTTGATCACCATAAACAAATAATTTGTTAAGCAAGAAATCACACACACACACACACACACACACACATACAGACTGACTTCTTTCAGTTTCTGTCTACCAAATCCACTCCCAAGGCTTTGGTCTGCCTGAGGTTATAGTAGAAGACACTTGCATAGAAGCCAAGTATATGTTTTTCACTGGTACAAGAGGCTGGGCAAAGAAAGTCAACCAGGAAGCTTGTGATGATCCCATTCTTTTTCACCAGCAAGGGCTTCAGTGGGTTCCCTCTGTCCTGATAATCAACAAAGAAATTTTCCTGCCCATCTCTCTCAACTAATTCATTACCAGTGGGACTGAACATGGAACCATGTGGTAGGGAAGCAAGCTGCTTACCGCACAGCCATACTTGTGCCTCTATATATATATATATATATATATATATATATATATGGGAGAATGTACGAAAAAACAACAACAGACGAGGACAGGTGGTGTAAACAACAAAAGGATGTATTAGTATGATGCTCGGGAATACGGAAAGTCTTTAACGTTTCGAGCTACGCTCTTCAACAGAAAGAATACGGAGACAAAGAGAAAAACACAGAGAAAAAAATTGAATAGTGTTCAGTCACACACATTTAGCATGCATATTTGCTTTGATCTGTCTTGGGCCTCCAGCTCCTGATGGAATCATAGGAATTGTTGCAGTAGTATACAGTGTGTCCTAGGCTCTTTCAGTTTTTGGAGAGCCTACCCAACTCCTGGACTGACCACAGTTGATTTCTTCCGAAATAAAGAGGCAAGTAAACAGAACAAAAGAAAGAGAATCTATTAACTACAGTACAGTGCTGGCATTTATTTAATTACTCTGAAAGGATGAAAGACTAAGTTGATTTTGGCAGTATTAGAACTCAGAATGTATACAGAGCCATCAAACAGGCAAATGGCTATATGTAAAACACATATATATGTAATTTAAGCATATAATGGGGCGAAAAGAAATGCAGGTTATTTTATTACATAATAGTTACAAAATCGATATGAATTTATTTCATGTTGCAGATACAAACCATCAATACCACTGAAGAATTGCAAGGTCCTCACTATTAATTAATTATATATTATTAATTATATGTTAAAAACAAATACAGGCTTTTGCTCTGTTCCATATCATCAAACATTTACACATCAATAATTTTCTATAATTAATGTTATATCTTTAAAAGCTTATATTTAACACTTTGCAGTTATTGTTTACATAGCTTTACTCTTCTGAGTTGATATACAAAACGTTTTCAAACTTTTTTTTTGTCCTTTCTTTCCTTTTTTTTCAATTCATATTTTTTGGTATTCTTTCTATTTTTTTTTTCTCTTTTTAAATATAGCATTTATATAAATTTTCTGTAAAATTACATATTATATAAATGAGCTGGCCCTTTCTGTTTTTACATATTTCTTTACTCTCTCCTTCCTCCCCTTTTCTTCTCTCCATTCTTCACTTACATATATCATTAATATAGAGTTATTTTCAAATCAATAAATTTTTTAAATCGATATTAATATATGATTGTTCTAAACTTCATTATTTTCATATTTTTCTTCATTTCTTTCCTTCTCTTCTTTTTTGTTATACTTCTTTCTTTTGTCTTTCATTTTTCTGTTTTTCCTACATAAATTACTTCACATTTTCAATTCATAACCATTCAATATACGAAACGTTAAATATATAGCGTCCTTAGAAACAATCAGATAACATGTTCCTTTTGAAATATTTGGCAGCAGTTCAGTGGCAAATTGAAGCATAAGTACAAGGTGCCTTCCAGAAGTTTTGAGACTTTTTTCAGGAAAGTCATTTATTAATTTCAAAAGAGTACAAAACTCTAACATTCTTCAAAGTAGGATCCACTGACTTCAATACACTTATTATAGTGCTTCAGCCACTTCCTAAAGGCCCCATGGAAGTCCTTCAAAATGAAGGCGTCGAGGACCCCTGTCCCAACCTTCATCTCCTTCAGATTGGGGAACAACCAAAAGTGACAGGAAACAATGTCTGGACTACAGTTTTCCTGCCCATCCCTCTCAACTAATTCATTACCAGGATGGAATTGTGGACTGATGCATTGTCCTGGTACAGATGCTCTGGTGTTTTGCAATGAAACTTCTTCCTGCACTGCCTCAAAACCTCCACTAAATATTCTTTGTTGATTATCAGGACAGGGAACCCACTGAAGCCCTTACTGGTGAAAAAGAATGGAATCATCACAAGCTTCCTGGTTGACTTTCTTTGCCCAGCCTCTTGTACCAGTGAAAAACAGATGCTTGGCTTTTATGCAAGTTAATCCATAAGCAGTCTGGAGCATATCACAAGTTTCTGAAGCTTTTTTGCCCAGATTAACACAAAACTTTATTGCATAGCAAGCTTCCAAATTGTCTTCGTGTCCTAACTGCATTTCACAAACTAGTTAGTTGTGATAAGCAAGGGTGTGTTCAAAGTGCTGTTATAGCTCTCTCTCTCTCTCTCAATCTGGAATAACAAAAATTGGCAGGTCAGCTTATTAGATCTGTAGTTATGATATGCTAAAATTACAACAACCTAAGTGAGTTATAATAGCTTTTCCTAGTCTTTCCTACAAAAGTCTTGAAACTTCTGGAATGCATCTCCTATATAAATGAATGCATCATTCTGAAGAACTGGAAAGTGAAACTAAGTGAGATTATAGTGAAGTTTCTGCTTCATTTCAATATTTTGCTACTCTACTCCATGCACTGAGTACAATTTTTTTTTATTGTTTTGCTCCAAGACCTTTAAGATTGCAGACTACCAATACCCAACCTGCAGCAGAGCCTTCCAAGCATGCATTGGGCTGATGTGCCACAATTGGACACACTGTGCTCCATGGTTTCCTCCCATATGACATTCTTGGTCCTTGTCAAGAACAGACAAGCTAATAATAATAATAATAATAATAATAATAATAATAATAATAATAATGATAATGATAATATTAATAATTATAATGATGATGATAATCATCATCATCATCATCATGACAATGATCATGGTGGTGGTGGTAGTAGTAGTAGTGGTAGTAGTAGTAGTAGTAGTAGTAGTAGTAGTAGTAGTAGTAAATGTAATGGTCACTTGACAAAAGTGAATTAGATAATATAGATACTTTAGACCAAAATATTTGTAGTCATGTGTGTGCCTGTATATGTGTGCATCCATGTGTATGTGATTGTGGGTATAACTCTTTATTATATGTTTGAGGTGAGTTATCTCCCTTGTATTTTAATTATGGATATATTGAAATTAGGTTCTTAAAAAAATGTATAAACAAATATATATATATGTACATCTCAACCTTACAAAATAGAGGGGCGAAATTATACTATTAATAAGTTCCACAACTCTTTTATTTATTAAATAATGGCGTTATGTTAAGTTTAAAATTGCTAAAACTAAAAATTGAAAGTTAAAACTAAAGAGGATAAAAAAAAGAATGAATTACACTTATGTATATGTCTTCTAACTGTCTGGAATATTATTGTGTGGTAGATCCATTAAATCAGACGAACATTCATATTTCCATCCAGCTGAAAGATAGTTCATGAAGTGCCTGCATTTATTAAATATATATAATCTAATATTTCAATAATCAACAAATTTTTAAATAGACATTCTTAAAAAATACATCCTTGTGTCACTGTCAAGTAAAAGAGTAAAAGTGAATCCTATCTACTACAGGCACAAGCTGATTACATTTACCCCAGTCTCTCACATTTTCAACCCTGAAAATGTGAGAGGCACATTCAACCTTAACAAAATTTGAACCCTGAATGTAAAGAGCTGGAAGAAATGCCACGATGCATTTTGTCCAATGCACTAATGATTCTGCCAGCTCATCACCTCACTAATAATAACGGTAATAATAATAATAATAATAATAATAATAATAATAATAATGATAATAATAATAATAATAATAATAATCCCTCCTGCTATAGGCACAAGGTCTGAAATTTGGGGGCAGGAGGTGGGTCGATTTCATCGACCTCAGTACTCAACTGGTACTTAATTTATCGACCCCGAAAGGATGCAAGGGAAAGTTGACCCCAGCAGAATTTGAACTCAGGACATAAAGACAGACAAAATACCACTAAGCATTTTGCCTGGCATGCTAACAATTCTGCTAGTTTTCCACTTTACTAATAGTAATAATAATAATAATAATAATAATAGTAGCCCTTTCTACTATAGACACAAGGCCTGAAATTTGTGGGAGGCAGATAATTGATTACATTGACCCCAGTGCGTAACTGGTACTTATTTTATCAACCCCCGAAAGGATGAAAGGCAAAGTCAACCTCAGCAGAATTTGGACTCAATGTTTCAATGGGCAAAATACCACTCAGCATTTTATCCAGCATGCTAATGATTCTGCCAGCTCACCACCGTACAACTACTGAGGAGACCCCCTTCGGTCATGAATGACCATGGGATTGTACCTAGAAAGTTACTCTCTGAGGCACAAGTCTGGGCAAGGTTGTTTATGGAAGGCCAGCAGTCACCCATGCATACCAGTCTCCCCTCTCCACATCACTGATGTCATCCAAGGGAAAGGCAAAGGCTGATACAGCTTGGCACCAGTGATGTCACAACTCATTTCTACAGCTGAGTGAACTGGAGCAACGTGAAATAAAGTGTCTTGCTCAAGAACACAACACGCAACCTGGTCCGGGAACCAAACTCACAACCTCATGATCGTAAACTCGACGCTCTAACCACTGAGCTACTACAACTACTGCTAATAATAATAATAATAATAATAATAATAATAATAATACCAACAACAACAACAACAATTATAACAACAATAATAACAACTCTCCAAGATGTTACACATCATTCTGTTGTGTTTGCATCAAATTCTACTGATCTGTTGTTTTTGTGTTTCTCAAATTGCATTCCATTCCGTTTGTTATTTTACCAAACTTAAACACAACAATTAAAAAATAAAACTAGCTAAATAAATAAATAAAAACAAATTAATCAATTAATTTTTTTTAATTAACAAAGCAAAACAAAATTTTTTAAAATATAAAAAAAAAACAAGAGAAGCAACGAAACGATGAACAGACAAAAGATAATATAACATCAATCAATTCCGGAGTTTGTCGTATATGTATTTGAATGCATATAATGTGCAGTGAAGATGCTTCATGAAGGTAGCTTGGTAAGTGTGGACTGGGGTAGCAGAGGAGGTGTTTGATGGGGTGAGAGGTAAATTGGGAGTGGTGCTGGGGCTGTTGGTTGTGAGGTGTTCCAGGTGGGTAGGGGAATGGCAGCGATGGAGGTTGGGATGATATTGCAGCAGATATCACTTCTGCGCAATTAGATTGAAATTGTTCTCACCTTCTGCAATGGTAATGAACTAATGCTAATTTCCTGATATCGATCTCAACAACAACAGCAACAACAACAACAACAACAGCAGCAGCAGCAATAACAACAAAAACAACAGCTGCTACAATAACAACAAGCAAGAACAATATAAAATGATCATAAAAAAAATAACATACATTGAAAGACAATAGTAACCTAGTGTAGCACAGAAATGATGCCAACAGTGACAACAGAAAAACAAAACAAAAAGATACAATGGGTGACAACAACAACTACAACAATAATAGCAATAACAATGATGATGATGATGACGACAACAACAACAATATCAACAATAGTCATAGCAGTTATCACTACAACAAAAATTGGCAAAGGAGGACTGCAATAACATGAAGTAGAAGAAGAATTGCAGAAGCAACAGTAAGAAAACTAACAACAACAGAGGTATCACCAGCTATATCAACAACACTTAATAATTGGGACCTTTAGCTTTGGTACAAATTGATTATAATGCCCCACCGTACTTGCACACACGCATGCACGCATGCCCACGCACACGCACACCTAAGGCTGACATACAACTTTTCAGATCTAAAGAGGAAAGCCCTTCTAATTGGTTGCCAGACCTGCTAGAAATAGAAGTCAAATCTCTCTCAAATTAACCCTTTAGCATTCAGATTACTCTGTCAAATGTAATTCTTATTTATTCACATTTTTAGAATTAATTATTCATTGTCTTATAGCTTTCGGAATTTCATGACCTAACTGTTAATTTTTAGACTGATATTGTTGGGTAGGTGTAAGGGACCAGATCTGAACATAAAACAGGTAGAATATTTTAGCCAGATATGGTCAGTTTAAATGTCAAAGGATTAAGTCTTTATCATCTTATAGAAAAGGACACTTTGGATAGCATAAGCAGTCACAAATGTTGAAAATGATGGGATGGTCATGGTTGGAATGTTTTTGATCAGTTCTACTTAATCAGAACTGATCCATGGCTCTACAGCAACAACAACATCAACTTTTGAGTGGTAAATGCAGTGCTGTCTTGAAGCAGAAGCTACCACATAGTTTCCCAGAGACTACAACACCAGTTTAAGGTCTAAATACTAACCTACACATGATGTGTTTCTGTGAGTAGGGGCCCCAGTGCATTGATTTGTCAGGAAGGGGAGCCTATAAAGCTATCAAGATGTAGTTGCTGGGCTTTCTTCTTCAGTCCTTGAAAATTCTTCATCTCACCCAGCAACTAATAACCTTCTGTAAAACTCAAGTGGGGCCCACAGTAGGGTACTATTCTCTTCAACACATCACACCTCTCAGTCCACCACAACTTACTCCAAGCCCTGTACTTAACTGTTAGTCCCAGTTTTTTCTTCTCACACTGTTGCCCCTCTGGACTACCCTCATAAAACGAGGAAGGGTACTTTTGACTGTTTTTTTTCTAGTGACTCTCAACTGCAAATGCTAAGTTACAGGGACGTAAACAAACCAACACCAGTTATCAAGCAGTGTTGGAGGACAATCACAGACACAAAGGCACACTCACGCACACAAAACCAATGAATAATAACCATAAAGTTGAAGTAAAAGTCAAATATTGTGTGTGTGTTTATTGACAAACTGACTATTCACGAATATAACTATATATATATATATCAAAATAAGCAACAGGATATCAAGTAGTGATGCAGTAAAACCGTTTCAAATGACTCCATTCAATTGAACATTGCAATCAGTACATCAATTTAAGTGCAGTGCCATCTTCAGCTGCACAATATAGAATTTTGTGCAGTTGAAGATAACACTGCATTTAAATTGATGTAAATGATTGCATTGTTCAATTAAATGGAGCCACTTGAAATGGTCGTACAGCATCACTACTTTATATCCTGTTGCTTATTTTGATTTTATTCACCTTACTTCGAGTGGTGCGGATAATATTGGACAGACTTGGTGCTTCAAATTAAGTACCGAATTCAACTGAATCTTAATTTTATATATATATATATACACAAGAGCCTCAAAAAAACAAAACATGGTACAAGACTTCTGATGAAGGTACAAGACTTCAAGGCTCAAAACTTTCCATACACCCCTCATAAGTAATATTCGCAGCCACTTTAACAAGCCTCTCTATTCGAGCTGACTCTACAGCAATTCTTTTACCCTAAGGGGACATCTCCTCTGGCTGGTTAACAATGCACAGCTAGAAGAGATGTGCTCTTGGGGTTAAAAAATCGCAGTAGAGTCTGCTCGAATGGACAGCCATTTTAAAGTAGCTACAAATATTACTTGTCAGTAAATCTTTTAGAGAGATTACATATGTATGTATGTATGTATGTATGTATGCATGTATGTATGTTTTTTCTTTGAGTTTTATTCAAGTTCTTCTTAAGAGACTTCAAGCTGGTCGCTAACAAGGCAATAAGATTTTTTGTGTCGAGAGAGTTCCCGGTGTTTGTAAATATTTGGTTGAGTTGATGTGTTGGCCGAGCAGTTGATACACTCACCCAAGTGTACATCGTTTCACCTAACGCATCTCAGATGGAGAATCTTTGGAATATCTTATAAATCTTCACACTGCTACTGATAGATTGGTTTTGGAAAAATCTATGCCAGTTTCTTTTGATAAAATATTTCTAGGTTTTTATGTAAATCTGTTGGTACATAACTTAATGTACTTATGATGAAAGTACAAGCAAGAATTTATAATCAGGGTACAAGTTCCGCATTAATTTACTATAAATGTTCTCTTTTGATCGTACATTCATGTCTGCTGGGCAACTGACTTCTACAACAGTGCATGACTTTGGTTCCATGTTCCACAGAAAAATATCAGGTTTGTTATGTTTGCACTGAACTGTTGGTTTTATTGTAGTGTTCCACCAGTGTGGAAAGCTCCAATAGAAGTGTTCTTTGTTTTTAAAGGTGTGAATACATGCTGGCTCTGACATACCTTTGATGTATACATCAGGGCAATCCTTTCTGTGGATAGCATTATACATAGTCTTTGTAACAATATCATGCGTCAGGGACATATAGATATTATGGGGCAGCTGCTGATGATGTGGAGGATGTCTTCAACACTGGTGTAGCAGAGCTGCTCCAGTGGTGTGTGTGTGTGTGTGTGTGTGTGTGTGTGTGTGTGTGTGTGTGTGTGTGTGTGTGTGTGTAATAATGTTGTAAATGAGTGTCACAGTCATATAAGTAGTGTCAGTCACCTCCAATCTTCCACAAATACATGTCTGGTCATAAAGAATTACCTTGTTTTGGAATAAATATGGAGGGTCAGTGACAGGAAGGACATCCAGTCATAAAACATCTGCTTCAACAAATTCTGTCTAACCTATGAAAGCATGGAAAACTGAACATGAAAATGATGTCAAAATGTGATTTCAGGGATATTTGGTTGATATTTCCAGCTGTCCAGGGAGTTGTCTACCAAGTGGATAATTGTTTTTCCACTCTGTGCCCTAGCTACAAGCAATATTAAAATTCATTGGCTTCAGTCTTCATAAGCTGCTAAGTTATGGGGACGTAAACACACCAACACCGGTTGTCAAATAGTGATAGGAGTAAACACAGACATAAAGATACATGTGTGTGCATACACACACATACAACAGGCTTCTTACTGTTTCCAGCTACCAAATCCACTCACAATATTTTGGTTGGCCCACATCTATAATAGAAAATTCATGGTTAAAGTGCCACACAGTGGGACTGAACCAACGAACATGTGGTTGGGAAGCAGACTTCTTTACTACACAGCCACACCTGTGCCTATGTTATAAACTTAAAAAAGAAACACCTTCTTGCAATGTTATATTATAAAAAGCTTATCTACAAGCATTTGCCTGAAGCTAAAATATATGTATGTATGTATAATTCCAATATCAAGGTTATTTGGGAAATTAAAATTTTGGCACCAAAGGCTGAAAAAGCTGGCTATCACTGCACTAGAACATCATATGTAACTAGAAAGAACAGCAAGGTGCTTATCTAGCACAGATTTAAAAACTGAGACAATCATGAATCAAGATTGCATTGAATGAATAATGCATTTCAGCTATATTAGTGCATCATCAGTGCAGGTGCATAGTTAGCCAGAAGGGAAAGTGTAGTGATAGTGCAACATATGAAAGATTTGTTATCAGTAAAAAGAAAAAAAGATGAAAACAATGAAACAACTGTTGTTGAATTTGAACTCATGACCCATAAATTGGCATGGCCCTAAGACAGATGCAATTTTATAGATTAACAACTCAAACGATATTGTTTTCTTTTGTGCATACAAGCATGTTTGTGCATTTATGCGTGTATATTAAGCAGAACAATGAGAAGAGGATTGACAACATGTTAATCTTGCCGAAAATCACAACCAGAAATTAATGTATGAAGACTGAAGCCAATGTTGTTATCAATTAGTTATTTTCATTAGATACACGACTGGTAAGGAAAATATTCAACTCATCTGGTGTAGCAGCAAACTGCAAACATATAATGATACATAGGGTATAACAGCTTCAGAGGACATATTTTCTATAACAACTTCTCTGAAAACACATACAAGCAATACACCTATACATACTTCATCATCATTTGACATCTGCTTTCCATGCTGGTACAGATCGGACTGTTTGACTTGGAGCTAGCTAGCAGGGAGCTGTCCAGACTCCAGCAGTCTGTTGATGCATGGTTTCTATGGCTGGATGCCCTTCCTAATGCCTTCCTAATATATTTGTAGATTTTTTATTTTCTAAATTTAGCTATTTATATCTGCTATTCCCTTCTATAATGGATAGCTTTCACATTAATTCTTCATAAGAAGTGTAAATAAGTCACTCGAAATATTGAAAACAATATGGCTTTCAAAACTTCCATAAAGAATTAGAAAGATTATCAAATTCATTGAAACTACCACATGTTTATCTTTTGAACACTGGCACTCTGTTGGTTATGACAACAAGTGTTCTAGTTGATTCAATCAACATGAAATTAATATGCAGATAGTTGAGCATTCCTCAGACGTATGTACCCGTAACATAGTAACATAGTTCTTGGGAAGATTCAGCATGACACACAATGTGACAAGGCTGGGCTTTTGAAATATAGACACTACTCATTTTTGCCAGTTGAGTGGACTGAAGCAATGTGAAATAAAGTGTCTTGCTCAAGGACACTACACCACCAGGTATCAAACTCATAACTTTATAATCATGAGTCAAATACCCTGGGCATTAAACCATGCACCTTCACCTTTTGAACACTATTCATACATAGATGTAGGTACAGCTCAGTGGTGAAGAAGTTTGCTTTGCAATAATACACTATTGGGTCCGATCCCATTGCAAGGCATCTGAAGCAAGTGTTTCTACCACAGTTTTGGTTCAGTCCAAGCCTGGTGAGTGAAATTTTGAAAATGAAAACTGTGTGGAAGTGTATCAGATGAAGTGTATCAGATGAAGTGTATATGTCTGAGGAACATTTAACCTCTAAACATTAATTTCATGAGTTGGACATCTAGTTAATTGAACAACTGAACGGTCATCATCTAAACCAATAGAGAATTCATCTAATCATGCACACATTCACACTCACACACACACACACACACACACACACACACACACACACACACACACACACACACACACACACTCACTCACTCACTCACTCACTCACTCACTCACTCACTCACTCACTCACTCACTCACTCACTCACTCACTCACTCACTCACTCACTCACTCACTCACTCACTCACTCACTCACTCACTCACACTCTCTCTCTCTCTCTCTCTCTCTCCCTCTCTCTCTCTCTCTCTCTCTCTCTTTCTCACACACACACACACATCAGCACTAACTTTCTTTTAGTTGCTTGGTCACACTAAAGATATCATACCTTATATGAAATTATTTAATATGTTACATCAATATCATCGTTATTAATAACATATCTATTGCAAATATACAAATGAGAAATTTGTTTTATTATATTTTAATTTAATAAATATTTTCATTTTTAAAATTGGTATTCATTTCGTTGTTTTGTATAATAAGTTATCATGGAATTCAAAAAGAGTAAAGTGTAACTATTCTACCAATGTAACTTTATTTGATGGTGGCGAAGGTATTTTCAAACATCACTTGTCATATGATGGGTACTACCGTAGTATTTATATAAATTAGGAAAAGTCTTTCTTTCAGGTAATAAGGAAAAATCAGGTTCTGACACAACTAGTTTGGTCTATATCTAAGAAAAGTATTGGTTAAAGATGTTTGCTAATTTGGACAAGTCATGAAGCGATGAGAATATTGATGTTGGGAGTTAAGTCCTTCAGTGAAGTAACAACCTTTTTGTTATATGTATCTCACAGTTGTAGCCTTGTGTCTCTCCATGAGACACATTTGACAAAAATTTGAATTCTGTAACATTAAAAAAACTGGCATATCTTTGCATCAGTGATATCGTTTTCAAATTTTGGCACAAGGCCAGCAAGTTCAACAGAGCAGGACAAGTCAGTTGCATTGACCCCAGGTCTCAACTGGTACTTATTTTATCGACCCCAAAAGCATGAAAAGCAAAGTTGGTCTCAGCAGAATTTGAACTCAGAACATAAAGACAGATAAAATGCCACTGAGCATTTTTCCTGACATGTTAACATCTTTACATCAGTGATATCATATTGAACCTATGACATGCATGTCAGCAGTGATATGCAATGGACTTTAAAAAAACTCATTACAGTTTTATTTAACACAAAGCTTATCTATAAATAGTTCTTTTTCTTAGAGACATTTCATTAAAAAATTTTTTGCCACACATGTTTTTATCATCCAGTTGTTCAATGCTAAAGTAAATGAAGTTATCAGTAATTTGGTTTTATATATTTTTCACACTCTTGATTTCTCTCAGTTAATTTACATTAAAGGAAATATTCTACTGAATTTTCCCTAAATTAAATTGTTGTCATTTAGCTTCATCTCAAGCTTGGTTAAGGGAACATAACAAAAAGCCTTATATTCCTATAGCCATCTTACCCTTTTAATGTTAACTAGGACCCCATGATCCAATGTGTTCTTAAGCATAATAGGGCTGGAGGGATATGTGGTTGCTATTTCTAGTAGAGCATGTTACCAGGCAGGTACACCCTCATTGTTTCATAGCTTGTTGTTTTAATGTTTTGGATATTGATCCATATGGACATAGTCAACATAAACATAGTTGCTTGTTTGGTATTTCATTTTATTGAACCCAGAAGGTTTAAAGGTAGATTTGGCTTTGTTGGGATTTGAACATGAACTTAAGCCAGATCAAATATTAAAGGCTTGAAAAAAAAGGAGTGGGGTTGATAGAGATGTATTCCTCCTGATACAGGATGACCTCTAGGAATAATCAAGGAACCTCACAGTCCAAAATCTCCCTGAAAACCAAGGACAAGTTCCCTCTCCAATTCCCTTTCTCTGACTCAAAGGTCTACACTTAGAGAGGTACTATCCACTCATGTCATTTTCTTAACTTTCACTCACATTTCAAAAACTTACTCAAGAACAGCACTTCCCTCTCCAATGAGGAGAAGAAGGATTTCTAACATAGATGCAAGGCTGCAAATTGAAAGAGAGGCATAAAATCACATCAACTCCAGTTCTTCACTGGTACTTTCTTTTATTGACTCTTGAATGTTGAAAGTGAAGTTGATCTGATCAGGATTTGAACCCAAAATGTGAAAGGACATAACTAAATATACTATAACATATTTCTGTCTGGCATCTACTGTTTCTGACATTTACTACTCTGTAATGATAATCATAATAATAATAGTAATAATAATCATAGCAATAACAACAAAAACAACAATAATAATAATAATAATAATAATAATGACAATAATAATAATAATAACAACAATAATAATAATAATAATAATAATAATAGCAACAACAACTACTACAAACAACTAGTTTTGATGGTCTTTAAATAACTTAGATCGCTTCTTGATTCTTCCAAAAATCTAGTCACGGCATAGCCCTCCAGGAGAGGAAGAAGAGTTCTTTGTAATAATTAGTTGTAACCTTCATCTCAGGCCAGTTGTTGAGTTTTCAAGATAAAAGCTGTCTAGTATTTATTTGCCGAGAGACATCTATATTCACGTCCATTTAGTCACTTCTTCTCTTCTGCTCAACATCTTCAAGGGAGATCAGCAGTTTATATATATATATATATATATATATATGTGTGTGTGTGTGTGTGTGTATGTGTGTATTTGGTTGTTGTTGTTGTACTGTTTGTTTGTCAGTTTATTTGTTTCTTTTTTTGTGTGTCATATCCCCCCATCCCCATCCCCACCATTCCGCTCACTGCCTTTCATTTCATTTACAGGTTTTCTTCAAGCATCATTAATATGAATTGCTGCAGAAAAAAAAAAAAAAAAAAAATAATAATAATAATAATGATATTACCAATAATAATCTTGTAGTGTCTTGCTTCACATTTTCAGTAGTGTGTTAATTGTTGAAGAATAAAAGTCTTTATATATTCTGAAAAATTGAATTTTCTTTTGGCAAAAGTTAATGTCGAGGGTCTCTTTTCTTTATTCTATTTTTTTTATTTTTTATATATATTTGCATGCATGTGTGTGTGTGTATATATATATTGTGTATGTATGTATGTATGTGTATGTGTGTGTGTATAAATATATGTGTATGTGTATGTATTTAAGTCTGTGTGTTTGTGTATTTATCTCTGTGTGTCTGTGTGCATATCATCTAATCTTTTCTGTTAGGATTAGATTTTTTTTTGTTATTTTCTTTTTTCATCCATAGAAAATGAAGAGCTATAATTGTGATAGTAATTTTGCTTATGGCATACACATGTCTGCACATAGAAACTCATAAACACACATATATATACAAGCATTCATATACATATAAATGAATAAATTCAAACACATTCATAGACATGCATATATGTGTGTATATTTATATACATGTGTGTCTATGTATTTATATATATATATATATATATATATATATATATATATATATATGTATACATACATAGATACACACAGGCTTGTAGATACATACACATACAAATATATATATATACACAACCATACACATTTATAGAAAGATTAACATGTGCACACACACACACACACACACACATACACAAATATAAATTAACTAATTAAACACAGTTACCAATAGCGAACACACTTAACATTATGTAAACTAATGGTCCGTACTAAAATAGTGGGAAATATCACACACATACATGTTCTCACAGACGCACGCATACTCACACAAGTGCACAAAAGGAGAGATAAATATCAACCGCCACCAAAAGAAAAAAAAAAAATAAAGAAAAACAAGGAAAAATTTGTTCAAAGCTTCAAATATGTTTTTGTTGTTGTTGGTGGTGTTGGTTTACTCTCACCCCCACCACCCCATTCATACACACACACAAACACATACACCAGCACACATACACACATGCACATACTTCCCTGGTCCTATTAGTTTACTTTATGGAAAGAAATGAAGCAGATAATATTACAGTCGCATTGGTTGTAAAAAAATTTGAAAAAAAAAAACAAGCAAAATAATGATAATAATAAACGAATATAAATATATAAAAAATAGAAAAGAATTTTAAAAATGTAAAAGGTCAGATATTCAGGAAAGGTCAAGAAAGCACTTTGATGTTTGTATTTTTTTTTTCATTTATTTAAACCAAAATTTTTTTTTTTTTAAATCAACCAAATTTTATTTCCATGTTTGTTAGTTCAAATATTTCAAATCAAGGAATAAATAGGATTCTGATGAGAGACTAAATGGTAACGCTATGTGGTCAAACAATTTTCTTTAAATAAGTCAATATGGGTGCTTCAGGCATGGCTGTGTAGTTAAACAATTCACTTTACAACCTCTTGATTCCGAGTTCAATCCTACCATACAGCATGTTGAGCAAGTGTCTTCTACCAAATCTTGGACTGACCAATGCTCATTTTCTAAGTGTGTGTGTGTGTGTGTGTGTACACTTGCACATACATACACACACATCCATACACATGCGTATGCACATACATACATAGGCGTGCGCGCACCCCACCGACACACACACAAAACATATACAAGGTATTTAAAACAGTTTGAGTCAGCCCTATGTGACTGAAAGTTTCGTAGGCTTCTTAAAGAAACTTAGCCTTCAGAGTCAGATGGTCTGATTTGGCTGAGCTCAATGACTAGGTTTCTGTAAGAAGCCTACAAGACCTTAAGTTGCATGGAGCTGAATCAAACTGTCTTAAACAATAATATATGTAACTCCAAAGGCAGCGAGCTGGCAGAAACGTTAGTACGCCAGGCAAAATGCTTAGGGGTATTTTGTCTTTGTATTCTGAGTTCAAATTCCGCCGAGGTCGACTTTGCCTTTTACTTTTTGGGGGTCGATAAATTAAGTACCAGTTGCGTACTGGGGTCAATCTAATTGACTGGTCCCCTCCCCAAACATTTCGGGCTTTGTTCCTAGAGTAGAAAAGAATATAAAGATAGATAGATAGATAGATAGATAGATAGATAGATAGATAGATAGATTTGTGTGTGATTGTCTGTCATCATGATTATTATCATTTAACGTCCATTTTTCATATTGGCATGGGTTAGACGGTTTGATAGTAGCTGGCAAGCTGAAGAGCTGCCCAAGCTTGGGCATTTTACAGAGTGCTGGGTGCTTTTACACAAGCATTGCTGATTTTCCATGGTACCAACACCCACAAGCCTGGAAGAGTAGGATAACTCAGCTGAAGAGGGATGCAGAAAACATACCCATATGCAAGGACAACCACGATTTTACTTAGCTTAATGTGTCTTCTCAAGCACAGCAAACCACTAGAAGTCTTCGTCCTTTGTCATCCCCTCTGTGAGGCCCAACGTCTGGAGATCCTTCATCACCACTTCATTCCGCATCTTCTTGAATCTAACACACACACATACAAGAATCCTTACATCAGAAAAAATAGGAACTTGTATATGTTGTTAATATAGTGGATATATTAATCAAAGTATACAGCATTATAGCTCCACTATAAGGCAATGAGCTGGCAGAGTTGTTTGCATGCTGGACAAAACGTTTAGTTGCATTTCTTCCAGCTTCATATTATGAGTTCAAATTCTGCTAAGATTAATTCCTTCAAGAAAAAGAAAAATATTACCGATGACAGAGTAGTTAGTATACTATTGTAGGTGGATTTATCTATCATGATCTTAAGGTTATGGGTTCAATTCCTGGACCAGACACTGCATAGTATTCTTGGGCATGATGCTTCGTTTCATGTTGCTTCAGTCTGTTGCTTCAGATGAAAATGAGCACCAAACAAATACTAGTGCAACCTTTTCTCCTTCCACTTGTCACATCCTGGATTTTCTGCTGGATCAAAGGAAGGAGATCCATCAGAGTGTCTGTGTCAACTCACAGCTACATAAACATCTAAATCTAAGGCAATTAGCAAAAGCATGTGCCAACAAATCATACACACTTGCAAGTGATGGCTATGAGGCTTTTTGAGTGGAAGTTATTTTTATAAGAACAGGATTCAGGCAACCATTTCAAAATCAGTTGTTTCATAACAAACATTATTATACATTTGCTAATAATTCGTAATTCTAACCCTTCAAATATTCTATAGTAAGATTTAATACATTCTAAACGTATATACTTTCATTTGCTAAATTAATTAGTACTCATTAGTACTAATTAGGACTCATTAGCACTAATTAGTACTTGTCCAGTATCTTTTAATTATATTTAATTATACTAATACTCATTACATCAATCACTGAAAGATTAATGGTAATGTTGATCATGACAAAGATTGGGGTGTGAATTTAGACTATAGATAGACAAAATTAAATATTGGGTTGAGGGAAATATTGGGGAAATATCCATGAGCATTTCTTTCAAATTTAAAAATGCATGCAGAAATAAAACACACTGGCAAAATGTTTTATGTTATTTAAAAGAGAGTTTCTTACTCTATAAGATAGTGTGTTTTGATTTTTTTTAAATTCTATTGATTTTTGTGTATCTTCAGATCATTAAAATGGAATGTCAAGTGGACAAAACTGAGCATTTTCAACACCATTTGTTTTTGCATTTAATCAAGGTGCTAAGGCCGCCGAAGCTGCTCGTGAGATTTGTACTGTGTCTGGAGAAGGAGCAATGCCTCAAAGTACTGCCCACTGTTGGTTTTCACACTTCAAAAATTGGAATTCTGACCTCAAGGATGGATCACACATCAGTCAACCAATTGAGTTTGATGAACCTTGCCCACAGTCGTTTGGTCACAGTCCATCTACCCTGTCAATTCTCTGGTTGTTTGACGTGGATTTTCGTGAAGAAGTTGATTCAGTTGCTCTTCATTGAACTCAATTGGTTGATGTGATCCGTCCTTGAGGTCAACGTTCCCATTTTTGAAGCACAAAAACCAATGGCAGGCAGTACTCTGTGGCATTGCTCCTTCTCCATAAACAGCACAAATCTCACAAGCAGCTTCAATGGACTTGATTCCTCAACCTAATGCAAAAAGCAAATGGTGTCAAAAATGCTCAGTTTTTGTCCACTTGACATTCCATATAAATGATCAGAAAATACAAAAATCAATAGAATTTTGAAAATGAGAACATGCTATTTTGTCAAGCTAAACCTTCTCTTTCAAATAACATAAAACATTTTGCCAATGCGTTTTATTTCTGCATGCATTTTTAAATTTGAAAGAAATGCTCATGAATTATTCCTCATCCCAATACAATAAAGTATTTAATTTACTATTCTACCAGCTTTTATAGAGATAATAATAATAATAATAATAATAATAATAATAATAATAATAATAATAATGATGATGATGATTTCAAATGGTGGCACCAGGCTAGCAATTTTGGGGGAGGGGATAATTTGATTACATTGATCCCAGCACTCAACTGGTACTTATTTTATCAACCCCAAAAGGATGAAAAGCAAAGAAGACCTTGGCAAAATTTGAACTAGGAATATAAGTCAAATGAAATATTGCTAAGCATTTTGTCTGGTGTGCTAATGATTCTGCCAGCTTGCCACCTTAATAATAATAATAATAATAATAATAATAATAATAATAATAATAATAATGATAATAATAATAATAATTTTGATGCCATCAACCCCAATATTTGACTGGTACTTTGTTTTATTAGCCCTGGAGGGGTGGAAGATAAAGTTTGCCTTAGTAGAATTTGAATGCAGAACAGAATGTAAACAACCAGAGCAAGTACTACAATACATTCTTTCTAACTTTTTGACAATTTTGCCAAACCACTAGCCTTAATAACAATATTATTATTATTATTATTATTATTATTATTATTAAAGACAGAGAAGAAAATATTCGTACACTAAAAGATGTCAGTATTCCCACAGATAAAAATATATCTGTCAAGGAATTTGACAAACTAAATAAATATAAGAACCTAGAAATTGATATACAAAAGATCAAAAGATGTGGCATCTTAAAACGAGAACTGTTCCTGTTATTGTAGATACCCTAGGTGAAACAAAAAACGGATGTCAGAAACATTTAGATAAGATCCCAGGAGAACCATGTCTCAGAGAAATCCAAAAGATTGTGCTGACAAGTACTGCCCCCATCCTTAGAAAAATCCTATCCATTTAAATGTCTGTGTTGTATTACATGAAGATATTTCACTACCTCCCCTCCCCAAGCTTTCAGTCATATTGTAACTACTCTTATCCTTCACTTGCCCCAGGATGCTGGGTGTCTCAGCAAGTGACTGTAACAAACATGCAGGTTAAAAGTAAAAAAAAAAACCATAATAATAATAATAATAATAATAATCTTTTCTACTATAGGCCCAAGGCCTGAAATTTTGGGAGATGGGACTAGTCGATTACATCGATCCAGTGTATCACTGGTACTTAATTCATCAACTCCGAAAGGATGAAAGGCAAAGTCAACTTCAGTGGAATTTAAACTCAGAACGTAGTGACAGGCGAAATACCGCTAAGCATCTCATCCAGTGTGCTAAACATTCTACCAGCTCATCACCTTTTTACTGATCTTAACTGATTGGACATGTTATTATGTCCAATGTTATCATGTACAGGTTTTGTTTTGATATAAAAAGACAGGCTACAGCAAATATTCTGCTCAATACCACAGATTTGCTTGTCAGTTGTTTGACCGTAACTAGTTGAGCATGTCCCATAGTAGTTGACGATATGTGCATCTCTGATCATGAGCAGAATAGTCGTGGAGCCTCATAGTCATATGCTGAGAGGAATTCTTTGAGGTTTGAATAATTCAACTCTGGAAACATGGATGTTTCATTCAACATCCTTAAACAATACTTGAGTGGGATGGGCTACTCAACCTAAAAAAAATTCTAACTAGGCCCCACTGTAAGGTCATATGCTGTTTATCTTGATATGAAATCATCATGTCGCACACATATGGTTGTGATGTATGTGCCTGGTGTACCCTTATCTGACAGATAGTCTTGATGGGTATATTGGGTTTTGTATATTTTACCCATATCACTTTGATGGCATGCACTGCTCTCTCACTCAATAATAATGATAATAATAATTACAATAATAATAATAATGGTAATAATGGTGATGAAGTATCAGTGTTCAGCTTTAGCCAAACGATCTGCACAGATGATTCAGATATTGTGAACAAATGCTTGTGCCACACATTAGCTCACTTTTTCCATCAAATCAATGTTGCCTGAACAGGTGCTCGGTGTACCACACATCAGGTGTGAAAGTGATTGCAACATTTGAGTGCAACACCCTAATCACCAGGCCATAATAATAATCCTTTCCATTAAACACACAAGGCCTGAAATTTGGGGGAGGGGACTATTCAATTAGCTTGACCCCAGTGTTTCACTAGTACTTATTTTATCAACCCCAAAAGGATGAAAGGCAAATTTAGCCTCGATGGAATTTGAACTCAAAATGTCGGCACAGGCAAAATACCACTATGTATTTCATCCAGCATGCTAACGATTCTGCTAGCTTGCCACCTTAATAATAATGATGATGACAACAATGACGATGATCATCATCATCATCATCATCATCATCATGATTTCAAATTTTGGCACAAGGCCATCAAGTTCAGGGAAGGGAGAAAGTCAATTTCATCAACCCCAGTACTCAACTGGTACTTATTTTATCCACCAAGAAAGGATGAAAGGCGAAGTCGACCTCAACGGAATTTGAACTGTGAATGTAAAGACAGACGAAATGCCACTAAGCATTTTGCCCAGCATGCTAAAGATTCTGCCAGCTGACCACCCTAATAATAATGATGATGGTTTCAAATTTTGCCACAAGGGCAGCCATTTTGGGGAGGGGATGTGTCAATTACATCGACTCCAGTGTTCAACTGGTATTTAATTTATTGACCCCCAAAAGGATGAAAGGCAAAGTCGACCTCAGCGGAATTTGGACTCAGAACATAGCAGCAGATGAAATACCGCTAAGCATTTCGCCCAGCATGCTAATGATTCTGCCAGCTCGCCACCTTAATAATAATAATAAAAATAATAATAATAATAATAATAATAATAATAATAATAATAACCACCACAGCAACAATAGTAATAAATGAATTGAGGATGATGAAATGAATGAATATACACACATAAATGTGTGGGGATGAGTGGGTGTGTGTAAATTTGTTTACTTCTATGCTCTTATTGATAAAATCAGTAAGATTGGTATCTTTTATCGAAATTCAAGCTAAAGGTTTAAAAATCATATTAAAAAAAGGACAGAAAACTAAAAAAAAGGAAAAACCTTGTGTAAAATGTCTAATGAATACTTCAAATTACAGTCTTTTGTACTTAGCCCCCCCCCCCAAAAAAAAAAAGAAAAAGAGAGAAAATACAATAAACAGCATGTAGATCTCTTTTTAATATAAATTTTAGAATTTGAAGCAAGACAAACAAATATACTACATCAATGTAGTACATGTTATATGATAATAAAAAATAATGATAATAACAAGAATATATTTAGAATGTTCAATAAGTAATTAGTCATTTCAGCTGAGTTTTGTTATTCTTATTAATGTGGAGTGAAGTGGGATGGGGGCATTTATTTAAGGGTGTTTCTTTTTGCACTTTCAAAACTCTAATATTTCACAATTAAGCAATCAAATTTCGTGAAAAAAAGGTGAAATTTTATAAATTAGAAGTTAAATTTGTCGAGAAAATTTAATTGATTTACATACGTACATACATACATACATACATACATACATACATAATATATACATACATACAACTGTGTACAGTTGTGAAAATCAAATAGAAAAAATCCCTATGCTAAACTATTGAGGAATCTACAGCTACTCTATCCAGATTACAAGTTCAGGTTTATACCTGTAATCATTGGGGCCCTGGGATATGTAACACACTGCCTAAATACT